>NW_008686585.1:97918-106339 GCF_000695815.1 Acanthisitta chloris | reverse complement strand
AGGGGGGTGGAGGGGGGGTGAGCAGTGTTTCCTATGTGGCTCTATGGTTGTGACTATTCGTGTTCCAGAAATTTCTTGACAGTGATGAAATCTGGTGTTTTCTTCATTTTTTTCTTGCTTTTTTGTGAAGGCCAAATTTCACCCGACCCCTCCAGATTTCAATGCTATCCTCTCCTCTGCTCAGTTGGGTGAGGTCAGGGAGCAGGCAGAAAACAAAAACAAGGTCAGGATCCAACCCTAACAGAGCAACCTGATATTTTTTCAAATCTATGTCAGAAATAGTAGAAAACAGCAGAGTACCCACAGCACTAGGGATCACCCTTCTCCCCCTGCAGGCATGGGGTGGCCCACATGACCCCTCAGATTACCATACCAACCCCTACTGCAGCAGGATGCTGAGG
Organism: Acanthisitta chloris; assembly: GCF_000695815.1. NCBI lineage: Eukaryota > Metazoa > Chordata > Aves > Passeriformes > Acanthisittidae > Acanthisitta > Acanthisitta chloris. The sequence goes on along the minus strand of NW_008686585.1, from coordinate 105,938 downwards.
ACCCCCAGCTGCACCTTGGCTCAGGTGTGTGGGGTATGAGCATTGCCTCCTCTCGCTGCCCAGAATGCTGCATAAACCAGGATTTGAGGTAATAAGAGTGCAGGTATACAGGTCAATTTGTGAACAAGCATGTGCTCTCTGTGAGCTCAGTAATAGCTGAGTTTTAACACCAATCCCAACACTCCTCTCCCAGTAAGACACTGCCCCTGCCTCAGTTTCCCCACCAATGAATGACTATAAATAGCCTTGAAGAGACATCATAACTAAGCAATGGTCATACCTGGCAAATACTGGGAAAGAAAATGCTTTTCACCCAACCTGTTTGCATTTTCAGATTTTGGAGTGGTTATTAGTACAAAGAAACTCCCCCAAAAGTTGCCCCATTTCACCTGAGATACATCACATCTGACTTGGTCCAGTGGTTGCTGGCAGAATGACCCCAACTGGGGACCTCTCAGCTCTGAGGCTGTATTTAATCTTTTAGATCATGACAGTTTGTGAAATAATTTTACTTCAGCCATGTTATACTGAGTTTTGCTTTTTTTTTGCATTGCAACAGACGCCAGCACAGACACAGTGGGTCATGTACCCATCAGCTTGGGGAATAGAGTTTGAACCTCTCTGCTCTTTTTGGCTCCAAAAACAAACAGTCTTTAATGCCTGAGTTAACAGTTACCTCCTCCAACTGGCAGTAGTAGGTCACTTATCCTTCCCCCAGGTAACTCAGATCTCATAGAAGTCAAAATTTAAGGAGAGATTCACCATAATGTGAGCTTACCCTTTACCTAGGAAACTCTGCTGGGAATACAAAGGCCAACAGCTATTGTTCATGTTTCAAAACCATCTTTGAAATATCCAGAAAGACTTGCTTAGGCTTAAATCAGCATCTTCTTCAGTCCCCTAACAGGGAAATAATTAACTAATTGGTGCAGAACTGGCTTCAATTGTCATTGCATATAGTCAGATTAAATCATCTACAAACAATGTTACAAATCTAGATTTTGTATTCTTCGGCTTTGTTAATAAAAGGAAGAAACAATTTGACAAGAGATGATTTCTCAGCATGGACTGATTGGTTTAGATCCTTTTAAGAGCAGGAGATACCCCTATCAATACATTTTGCCCTGCACACTGTTTGCAGCTCTGCAATGGGGCTCCCAGCGCCAATCCATCATACAAGGTATTTACAAGCAGTGTATATAAAACAGAGCCACCATTCACATGAAACTGTTAAATCCTTGAGTCTCTGGAAAACAGCCAGAGGCCCCAAACATAGGTGAAATTCACGGCTATTGGGCACGTACCACCAGCAACACAGAAGTGAGAAGATACAAACCTTTGCTTAGTCTGGCTTTAACCCACATTTCTCAGCCAGGTATAAAGGAAAAAATGCCTTTGGACAGAATAGTGCTCCATGTACATTTACTATCCCAGTGTTGTATGAAACACTAGTATTTCTATTTTCCTGCATTGATGGTTGGGATTTTTCTTGCCCCAGGCTTCATGTGTCCATTTCCTCTTCCAGGCTACCAGAATGAAACATCCCATCAGTTTTCCTGCTTAAATTCTTACTTCCCTTTGGAAGGGTGTCTCTTCAGACCTGGCCCATGTGATTGGATTGTCTCATACTACTTCCAGAGCTATTTTAATTCATAGGCACCAGAACTCATCGCTGTACCAGCAGCAAGAAGAGCAACATATTTGTGTCAGAAACAGAACTGAACTGGAATTCAGTGAACTGAATGATCAACATCCTTAGAAAATGAAAATGGGCTAAGAAGACCTTCCAGTGTGCATTCACCTATCCCAGGAGCCAAGGCAGGTGAGGGACAGAGGCAGCACCTGGCATTAACACTCTGTGTGACTACACAGACACGCACAGAAAGTTTAACAAAATCCCAATCAGCACTGGGCAGATCCGGGACTAAAATGGGCACTGATAAAAAATGCATTTCTACAATGAGAATTTAAATTATGCATTCAGTAAGTAGTGAGCCAGAATTAGGACTAAGCAGTTAGTCACCAATAGACTGAGGGTCAGAACTGCTTCTTTGCAATGGAACTAAACCAGGACCACCAACTCAACCTTTACTGAGGAGACTGGAAGGCACAAATAAATATGGCACTGGCTTGATCTTAGAAGGGTGAGATGCACAGAAATCTTGGCATTAACCACAGGATACTGCAGTGTTGGAGGAGCACTTTCCTGTGATCATGAATAGAAGCAGGATTAAAAGCAGTTAAGAGGAATTTGCTTCCCTTCCCTTCAGAGCGCTGTCCATGGGAAGCCTCCATCTGCTGTGGATGTTACTGAAATTATTACAGATCTTAAGATGTGCTAGTGAGGTCACATGAAGCTTAGAGCTGATGGCACAGCCACAAGCCAAGTGGGCTCATCAATATTTGCCTGTTAAGTAGCTCTACTGGAGATAATGACATGTAGGATGTGTGGGGTAAGGATTCAGTAAAATAAAGTTACCTAGTTGCTTTCAGCCCATCTTAACTTCCCATTGCAGGAAACCTCTGGCCAGGTTAACACATGAGTAGGGCATTGCTGTCTGACTCATTTCTTTCTATCCTCCAGCTCCAACAGGGATCATTTGGCTTGAAAGGGACCACCTTGTTCCAACCTCTTTGCCCACAGGTGGGGATGCCACCCACTAGATCAGTTTGCTCAGGGTTCCATCCAACCTGGCCTTGAACACTTCCAAGGATGGGGCATCCACAGCAGGGATGGCTGGATGAGGTGCAGACTGCAGCTCAGCAAAGGACACAGGCACCTGCCGTGGTGTGTGGGCCACTAGGGTCATGCTGCTTACAGGGACACAAGAAGTCCTGCATCAGGACTAGTTCTCCAGCCCTCCCTTGCTTCTCTCCAAAGGTGATCCTACTTCCATAGTGACTCAGTCTGCCTGTGCACCACTGATGAGCTCTGATGAGGTCACAGTTAGCAGCATTTAAGGCTTTTTAGGTAAATATACTTGAATTGACAAAACAGTCCATAAGAGCTCAGAAATACCCACTGTCCTACCACAGGAAGGATCACACATGGAACTAGACTTCAGGGCTGTCCCTTAACAATCCTGCTGGAGGGCAGGTGTGGAAACCAGCATTGGTTTCAAAGACTAATGATTAAAAATTCAAAGACAGAGCTGAAACCATTGCTAGTTCTGCTCGAAGCACAGTGACTTTGAAACATTTTGGACTGATTATGTTTTTCAGAGCAATGCTCTGCATCACTCGGCATCAACGCACCGTGGGACACATTGAGGGCAGCACCAGATCTGCAACATGGTGCTGTAAGATCCTGACATTTAGCACTTTAGGAGAACAATAGCATTAAGGGAGATGGTTGGGTTTTTCTTCTAAGCTAATTTGTTCTTAGCATTAGCCACAAAAATAGAGAGGGTGCTATTTTAAAAGTTGCATTAATATGTCTCGAAGCTCTAAAGAGCAATGGGGAATTTTTGCCTGAGTACTCCAAGCCAAGGGCAGCCAGCAATTACATTTTTCTGAGGAGGCTGTCAATAGCAGAGGGATGGGCCAGATTCTGGCTCTGCTATCATCCTTCCCACTGTCTTGAGCTCATTCTGGCATGTTTTCTGGGCCTCAGAACCTCTCAGAGGCAGCTCAAGTGGCAAGGCTATGAACTGAGAGATGCTGATGGCGATTTCCGGTCCATCACTATTCACAGTACAGGTAGCACATAGACAGCTCTGCCTTTGCTGTCTTTTGCCCTAGGTCTTTGTTATTTTCTCTTAGAAGATGTAGTACAGTGTTGAAATAACTTTTTTTCTCAGGTCTTCAGATCACAAAAGGAATCAACAAACTGGTAAAAAAGACAATATGGTCTTAAACTCTTGCAACTTAAATATGGAGCTGAATACCCATAATAAAAGAAACCCCATGTCCTGGCATGTCACATAATGTTCCAGCTTCCCTGTAATTTCTTTTATAAGTCTGGAAATGCCTGGATTCATAAGGATTTTTTCTAATCATCAGTCAAAATATTTGGGTTGTTCACAAGGACAAGAAGTGTGATTTTGAGATGTGTTGCTAAGCTTCTGCTCTGCTGCCTCTGTTTCACTTTCTGCTCAGCAAAACTGTTCTTCATACCCATCTTTGCTCAAAGACTGAGGTTATAGATGTATAGATCTCTATATAGATGTCTATGGATTACAGTATCATAGAACTGTAGAATGGTTTGGGTTGGAAGGGACCTTAAAGATCATCTCGTTCCAACCCCCTGCCATGGGCAGGGACACCTTCCACTAGCCCAGGTTGCTCCAAGCTCCATCCAAGCTGGCTTTGAACACTTCCAGGGATGGGGCAGCCACAACTTCTCTGGGCAACCTGTGCCAGTGCCTCACCACTCTCACAGTAAAGATTTTCTTCCTAACATCTAATCTAAACCTGCCTTCTGTCAGATGAAGCCATTATCCCTTGCCCCATCACTACATGCTCTTGTGAAACATCCCTCTCCAGCCTTCTTGTCAGCTCCCCTTATGTATGGGAAGGTTGCTATAAGAACTCCCTGGAGCCTTCTCTTCTCCAGGGTGAAGAGTCCCAACTGTATAAGACAGCTGTATAATAACTGTAGATAACTATATATAACTGTATAATAACTGCATATAACTGTGTAATAAGACCTTACTATCATAAGGTCTTTGGCAATAACCATGTGAGTGGGTGAAAGAATCAGGTGAGACAGGTTTTGTGCTTACTTCCCTGGGAACAAGGTGGCCTTTCCTTGAATCCTAGTAAATGAGCCATTTGCAGGGAAGTCCTTAGATTCAGCACTATTGTTAAGAACCTCTGATGTGCCTCAGCAAGCCTGGGACAGACTTTTTTCACCAGCCATCTCAGAGATGAACTGGTACTCCTGCGGTGCCAGTTGAGCTCCCTGATTACTGCAGGCAATAGCACGACTAACACACAAGAATCAATTTGGATTTACTCCTGGTTCTTCAGTGGGATAATTTCTCTTGGTTCTTTAATGTTATTTTGGAACTGTGAGGATCACAGAAAAGAAGACTCTATTCCTGCCATTGACCTAGAAAAGTCTTTTGATTCTTTCCAGTGGGACTGCTTTTTTCAGTTGCTGGGAACCTTAAAATCGTGTATTTCTCTCCTCTGGGGGAGGTAGTTGCTACATCTTCATTCCTCCTTTAAGATTTGATCAGTAAAGCTGAAAAGACCCTAAAACTCTGGCTGACCTCCTGTGCTCCCCCATTACAGAGGACTCTCATGGCACTTGCAGCCTACTCCCATTATCAAGCCTTCTGCTTTTAAGCCTGTGCTGAGAAATTTTTCTCTCTTACAGCATCGCTGGTGCTGCAGCTGGCATTATTAATTCCATTTCATTAACTGATCTTCCTAATGGACTGGAAGACAAAAGAGAAGAGAGTCCTGAGACCACAGCGTGGCTGAGCCTCAGGAGATCTATGTTCAGTTCTCGCATCTGCCACAGGCTTCCCACATGACCTTGGGAATCATCTCTCTTAGGTCTCTGGGTCTGCTTGGTCTATTTAAATTTGGGGCATTGTCTGCTTTTAAAGCTTTATTTCTGCAGCACCCAGCACAACATCTGTGGCTCTAGCAAAGGAGCCTCACTCATTTTTGCAATACAACTTGCAGGCTGGAGTTAGGGGCTGTCGTTCTTGGATCAGTGGAGATCAAGCAAGATTGTAAAGATAAATTGGGATTGCATTGCTTTTGGAAATAGTGAATCCTGCCCTGTGCTGTGTAAAGATCCTGTGGGACAGAGGACCCTTCTCTTTAGCCAAGCATGGCCAGAAGAGATGATGATGATGAATGATGATGATGATGATGATGATGCATTTTTAGAAAAATCTTGATGCAAGATCTGGTGGCCAGTGCCTGAGCTAGGGAAATCAGGCCTGGGCTTTGCCACATGGGAGTGCCACAAGCCACCAAGGACCTTGTCCTTGCCTAAGCAAGGTCCTGTGCTGGAAGCCAAGGAGGTGGCCCTGGAGCAGCTCATCTTGCTGGCTCCCCACTTGCACTGCTGGGACCTTGCAAGGAAGGCACAGCCCCTCTGAGATGCTTTGCTGGGATGAGGAGCAGTAAGAGGCAGAAATAAGAACATGAGCAGGGACCATGCCAACACACAAGCACATGACATGGTGTCCAGAGATAGCCATGCCCCAGGCAGGCAGCCCTGCTGTGAGCCAGGCAAAGCACCACAGCAGTGCAGCTCTGCCACACAGCAGCACTAGATAGATCCTGTCCTGCTCTTTGCTCTTCCTCAGGACATCCAGGTCTTGAGCTCAGGCAGCTCTGATGTACCCCCATGTTCCCACAGAAATGCCTGAAGCTTTGCTTCCAGCTTACATGGTCCAGTCCTTGCTCCTGCCCTGCTGGGATCAGACTCAAATTGTGATGCTCCAGGTGCCGATTCGGGGGGGTGGGATGCCCTGTCAAAGTGCAAAATGCAGTGACAAATTGTGCAAGCCCGACTGCAAATTAAACCAACAACCTGCAGGCAGAGGCTCAGGAGACTGAACTTTGATTTGCAGCAGTGCCACAGGCCCTCAATTCAGTTTGGGCCTCTCATAAGCAGCCAGGGGTGCTTGTAAATGAGCTGTGGTGTGCAGCATTTCTGCTGGCTTCTCTGCTCCTCTACCCGGCACTCCTCCTGCCACTCCAAACCAGGCAGGGGGGAGAAGATGCAGAATGACTCAACATAGTCCAAGCCTCATTCCCTACCTTCAGTTCCCCTCCAAAATAATTTTCTTTGGGGAAGGATATCACCTAGCAGGGCCTGAGTTGTTTACCGTGCTGAAGAGCTGCTTCAAGCATCTCACCATAGACAGCATTGCACCCCCACCCCACCGGGCGGGGAGGATAAATGCATTAGCCACGGAGGTGTGTGGATGCTGTGGCCGTGCATGCACCAGCTCGGCAGACACACAATCGTCATGGCAACCCCAGCTTTTCCCGGAAACCAGCAACAGATCACTAATACACTGCTGGATTCAGTGGCCACACTGCCTGCTCCTTGGATGCGAAGCACCTGGGTACCAAGACGCTCTCTGCAAAGGGAGGGATGGTGCTAGCCAAGCCGCAGCTCAAACCATAGTCAGGCTTGGACGCTGGCTGTTAATATGGAAAAATCTTGGCTGAGGTTGCAGAGGAAAGGGGGACAGGCTGAGCAGGGGCAGGTTAAGAAGCAGCTGCTCCTGTCCTGAGCAAATGCAGCCCTACAGCGCTTGCAAAAGCGATGGAGGAGGCAGAGTGTGGCTGCTTATTGCTGCATGGCATGAAGGGCTGATGAATAAAGAGTGCATTCGTACTGTCCAAGGGAGAAAAAACCCCAAACAAAACAAAAGGAGAAATGAAGGACATAAAATACTGGTGGGTAAGACAGGAGTGTCAGTGCAAGGCTGTGGGAGGGGGAAAGCAAAGAGAGAATAGGAGCAGGGCTCAGGTGAGAGTCAGTATGAGCACTGGCTAGAGAAATGCTTTGGACAGTGAAAGAGCACTCTGAGTTTTAAATGTTATTATGGGCCTCTAGGGTAATTAGAAGAATTAGATCAGGAAATGGTTTGCCAGAAGTGCTGGGTGAAAAGTTGTCAGAGTAGTCTTTGCTGGGGAAACAAAGAGGGGAAAATGGCTTCGTGGGGCATTTTAGGACATCAGCTGGAAGAAGAGCTACACGGAAAAGCAGTGATGGTTTGAGTATTGGGGGGGCTGGCCCTGCCCTGGCACAACCCTTCCCATGGGGCAGAGGGAAGAGGCAATGATGGCTCATACGTATGTATCTTATGGAAGATACCATAAGCCTTTGCTGGGGAAACAAAGAGGGGAAAATGGCTTCGTGGGGCATTTTAGGACATCAGCTGGAAGAAGAGCTACACGGAAAAGCAGTGATGGTTTGAGTATTGGGGGGGCTGGCCCTGCCCTGGCACAACCCTTCCCATGGGGCAGAGGGAAGAGGCAATGATGGCTCATACGTATGTATCTTATGGAAGATACCATAAGCAAGGTAAGCTTCCAG
>NW_008686585.1:96699-97907 GCF_000695815.1 Acanthisitta chloris | reverse complement strand
AGGAAATGCAATGAGAATCCACACCCTGGGGCCAACTGATTAGGAACTTAACATCAGTCATCCCTAAAATTAGTTATCTTATGCAAAGAGAAGCAAAATGAGGAAGAATAGCAGAAAAAAAAAAGAGAATCAAGTTAAACCCACTGAATTTGTAGAAATGGGTTTCTCTCTGAGAAGCAGATCCTATCTCTGAGCACTTGAATATCACATATCCTTGCTCCCCCTCTGCACACAATGAGAAAGTCCTGATTTGGATGCTGACATCAAGTATCTGAGAAAAGACAATTTAATTTCCCATTCTCAAGGCCAAAGGATTAAAGACAGATCAGCAAAACTATTTCACATTTAGAAAACCAAACTAAGAAACCTAAGGAATTCAGATTTCCCTTGCCATATCCTTAAACATCATAGCTCTCTACTCCGGGATAAACATGAATATAATAGGAGGTATAAAGAGAATTTGAAAATCTATGTAAAATAGAATTATTTTTCAATCTTTATCAAATAATATGCAGCATGAAAGTCCACTGGAAATAAAAATTGAACAAGGGAAAATGCTTTTCTTATTGACAGTACATTTAATCACTCTGCTGCAATAACAGTGTGTGGATATGGTAGAAGTAGCAGGAATTTCAGACTAACTGTAGATTTGCAGAGATCCAGAAATAGCTGTTATCCCAGAGCACTGCACATGAGCAACGTGAGGTGGAAGGACAGCATACTACATTTTCTGCATGAATAGTGAATTCCCTTGCAACAGGTTTGGCTTTAGCAGAAATGGGGGAATTCCAAAGAGAACAGCAAAATAGGTCTGGGCCAGCATTGCAAAAGGTCTGCTCAGATTTCAGAACTGCTCTCCCTAAGTGTTTTGCTCCTTGCAAACATTTAAGTACATGGGGTTTTGATGAAACTCCCTGAGACAGGTACCACAAAATACCCCTTTGTATTGTATCACCTACTTCATTCTTAGTAAACACATCCAGGGACTAAAGGCACAATATCCCTTGTGTCCCATCTGAGACTCCTGCATTTAATATCCCAGTTACTTAAACCCAATTTCGTGCAAATGAATCAGAGATAAAACATAATGGCATGACATTAATTTTAAATTATGATAAAATCAAGTAAGACCACAATCTTTTTATTTGCAAACCAAACAAACCCAAACCCCAGACTCAAAGGCCATTTTTTCTTTTGGATTAACCTCA
>NW_008686585.1:67880-96662 GCF_000695815.1 Acanthisitta chloris | reverse complement strand
CAGGGCTCTGAGTGCTGGTCCTCAGAAACTGCATGTCCAGGCTTTGGAAACCTCAGCCTCTGTGTACCCCCAGCTTCAAGCTGAGAGACATCAGCCCTCTAGTTAGGATGATTAGTACTGGGGGCCAGAAGGGAAGGATTTACTTCATTTTAGAAGCAGCAGTTCTTACCTTTTCCAAAACACTTGCTTTTTAACTGTGCCTTTCCCCCCCCTTGTTCTTTTCCCAGACTGCCTGACATTTAAAGTGATCAAAGTTTCCTGTGAACCACAGCTTCTAAATTTCAGATAAATATAGCCACACTGCTCTGCATTTGTTTGTTTTTTGCAGGTCGCAAACCTGCAGTCGAGACCTACTTATTTTGGAGCAGGGAGAGCTGCTGCTTGTCACCATCTGCTTCAGCAACCAGGGAGGAGCAGAGCCCTCCACGCAGGATGCAGCTCTGCACTGCTGCCAACACAGGGTCTAATCCTGCTCTGGCAACTCAGGCTAACTAACCAGCAGCCCCTGTGTTGGCTTGAGGAGTCAGAGCAACCCTGGAGCGGGCAGGAAGCGAAGGGAGGTGTGATGTATGGAGCCAGGCTGCTTGTAGTGCATGGAGAGGAGGATGGAGGTGGCCATGGGTAAGCCTTGTGACATGCCCAGCCCATGGTGACATGCAGGGGAGCAACTCTGAGCCCTTTGAGATGCAGTGAAGCTCTGTATGGATGAAACCACGTGCAAGGGCAGGAAGGTCTTACCCCTGTCTCCCCCTCCACCCTTGCCCACCCACACCCCCCTACCCAGCCCAGTACAATTTATTTTGGCTTCCCTATTAGCTGGGAAGTAAACGTGGCAATTACTTTGTACATCTGAAGTGTCAGAACCCTTTGGCACATTTCCCTGAACCTAAATAATTAATGAAGGGCTCTGATTAGCATGAATCTTGTGGAATCATCAGACAGTGCAGAGTGACATTTATTTTTACCTCTTGATGCCTGAGACAGGGCTTTGTTAAGAGGCCAAGAATGGATGGGGCTTCCATCCTTTCCTGCAGCTGAAAGGGCTTGGGTTGGGGTTTATTCCAGAATAAAAGGCTTCTGCCCTGCTTTGTGCTTAGGCTGCCACAGACAGAAGCAGCCATCATAATTTGAATGCCTTGCAAGCAATGGAGGATAAAATACACTTCTTTTCTATACAGGAAATTCATCCTGCATATACAGCACTCAGCAACTTGTCCTCCTCAGTGCCTTGTTAGAGGCACCACATCTAAGAGGGGTTTTTCCCCTCTTAGCAACAAACAGGGGTCAAGTAGACAATACAGGCGTCAAGCAGACGATACAGGTGTGCAGCTGTCAGGGGTGAGGCTCAGATCCTGCAAACCAGACCACCACAGCAGGACTTGGCTTCCAAAGCAGGATCAGGTTCCCTCAGCAGTGGGTTTCCAGCTTGGCCTCAGGTGGCACAGTGAGCTGGTGACTCTGCAGGGTGAAAGCCCTTCTAGCAACAGACTGCTGCATGAGAGGTACAGAAAGAGCTTGTGGCTGCACTTAAGGCCCATTTTCTCTGATAGTATGTTTTTTTCTGTATGAATTCATCATACAAAACACATCAGCCACCCCAAAAAAGCTGTAGTGAGCCCTGCCTATGCCACGCAGGTCTGTGTGAGCTGCTGCTCTCCCTTTCCCCAGCTCTCCCTCATTTTGCCCTCAAACTGCAATCTGTTTTTTACCATGACCTAGGGAGAAGAGATGCCTTCCCAACAAACACATGGAGCTATTACATGCATAAATTGGATATCTTTGGGGTCCCAAAGTACAGAGGAGAGCACGATCTTCACCTCTTCAGGGAGGACATGAAGGGAAAGCAAAGGGATTATATTAAAGGTGAACTCTCCTGATTCCAAATGCCACAGCCACAATAAAACCAGCTCCAAAATCTTGTGCCCCTGCCCTGCCTCATGCATTTCATCCCTAAGCAGTATGCTCACATGCTCAGGGAGGATGCTTTGGACCCCTGCAGCAACACCAGTCAGGCACATCCAAAGTTGCCACTCCCCAAAGAGATTTCCTCCTCACATGGAGTTTTGTACAAATAGGAAGTAAAGGACTCCTTGCAAGAAGAAGCAAATATTTTGGAAACCATGTACTTTAAGTCTATGCCTGGTTTTGTCTCATCCAACATGTGTTTCCATGGAAGCAGAGGAGGGAGCGGGCAGCCTGTGGCTGCAAATCACAGCTATCTCACTGCCTGCTCCTGAGTCTGAAGAGACAAATGGATCATTAAAAATAAAACAAAACTGAAATTTAAAACATCCCTTTTGCTGTAGGTAGCTGATATTTTCTGTTGCAATGTTCTTTCTAGGGACTGGGGTCAATGCATATCACAGCTGAGTGAAACCAAACTTGGGCTCGGGCTCAGTCTCAGAGGAAATGGAGTATGTGCTGAATAAAATCATTTTTGTTCTATTGTTGATCACATTGGTGTGGTGATTGTGTGAGCACAGAGAATGGCAGCGCAGAACACAAAGGCAGTTATGTAAATGGATTAAAAAGATGTTTTCAGCATGGTTTGGAGGAGTGTATTGCAGAGAGAGACCAAAACAAGGCTGGCTTAGGAAATATGGATTGTTTAGGAAAATGAAAGGTTAATCCATTGATCTGGTTCTGATCTCAGGAGTGAGTGTCCTCAAGTCAGTCTGCCTGTTGGCTAAATGCATTTATCAACATGTCCTTTGAGCAGAAACTTATTTTGACTATAACCACAAAGTTTTCCTGGCCTTAAAAGAGCACCTCGAGTCATCATCACATCCAAAGAAAACATGAAGCTCCTAACAGCTTGTGAGCATGCTGCAAATACCTCTTCTTGCTGCTGAGCCAGGCACGTTTCACTGGGAGCAATTACCATATATCCCCAGGTAAGAGGAGGTGACAGCTGCATCTTACCCAAAATGTGGCACTCAGTGACTTGAGCCACTCTCAAGTGACTGAGCTGGATCTCAGTGGCTTTGTGTGAACTTCCAGCAAGGGCTGAGATGTGTGTGCAGCAATTATGTGAGCAAATGCAAAATGTCCTTCTTGCATTTACCCCCCTCAGAATAACATATATCTCTTTTACAGTTCCTGCCTTGTCCCAAAAACGCAGCAGGATTTCTCACTGGTAGGTATTTTTTCTTTCTTGACTACTAGGCAAGAAAAATTAGGCACAGTTACAAAACCTGCCAATTAGAAAACATAGCTGCAGACTCTAGTGAGTTAAAAATCCTGAGTTTTTAGTGCTTGGGAGATTTCCTCCCCACAGCTCTGTGTAATGGATTTGGAGCTGTTCTCTATAGCTGCCTGAACGCTGAAATTCTGAATACTGTGATCAATACTGTATTGAATAACGATACCTATGATCTAATGACATCTCTGTGTGCATCTAGTACTTAAGTTTAGTAGATTGTTTTCAGGGGGAGAACAGCAAAGATTGAAAGAATGGGTCAAATCAGCTTGAGTTCATTAGAAACAGGGAAATATGAGATATGAAAATAAATCTACTGGGGAAGAAGAAGAGATTTAGCTTGGACCAGGACAGACTATTTCCAAAGCCTGCAAAGTTCCCAGATAACTCTATACCAGCAAATCCCAATGAGCAAAGGCAGTGGCACCAAAGGTATCCTTCTTGCCTTTTGAAGCCTGTGAAATACTTTGCTGAAATGGGTGTTCACCCCAGGAGACCTAGACAGGGCAGGGCCCTGCAAACACCTTTATGCACATGTTGGAGGCAATATGGCCATGGTGCTGAGTACCAACACCCTGGAAGGACCTGGATTGGTTTTCACCTCTGGCTAGTGCTTAGTTTTCTTCTTCATCTCCCCAGTGGGATTTGCCTGCTGGTGCTGCCTGGTATCATGAAGAGTGATAATCCAGGAATTTTTCCTTTTTTAAACAATATGGACATCATCAAATTATAATAATGATTTGTGCATTATTATGATTTGATCAGACCATAATAGTAATCTGTGGCTTGTTTCTACCTATGCCATTGATAAATGAGCCACTGAGTGTACACTGGGCCCAAGGGCCTGAAGGTAAAATGTTCCTGTATCCTATTCCCAACTCCAAGCACACAAGGACATCCCTGGAAGTGTTCAAGTCCAAGTTGAATGGGGCTCTGAGCAATCTGGTCTACTGGAAGATGACCCTGCTCATGGCAGGGAGTTGGAACTGGAAGATCTTCAAGGTCCCTTCCACTCCTAACCATTCTGTGATTCTAGGATTCTATGACAAGGCTCTGTAAGCTTTAAAAACGTAACTCAGCAAAGGAACAACAGCGCACATAAATTCTTGGACCAAGTAGGAAGGAACTGAAAGGTGAAACCTAGAAAAGTAGTGCAGATGAGTCTGTACTAAGAGGATAACAGCTCTGTTATCATGTATGTGCCTCTAGACAGTGTGGGCTATTGATCTGCAGTCACACAGCAGCACACACTGGACAGGAAGCATCATCAGAACTTGGCTGAGGGAAAGGGAGAAAGATGTCAATAAAATCAAGCCATGTGTCAAAGAGAGCAGGAAGGAGGAGGCTAGCCAGGCAGTCTGTGTTGGAGCCATGGATGTTTACCTCATGCTGTGTATCAGTGACCTTGAGAGTGATGCCATTATCAAACGATGCCAAATTGTAGGAGGCACAGAACAAATTAATTACAAATGGGAGATTAGGCTTACGGTCTGATAAGCAGCTCACGGAGTTCAATGAAGAGAAGTTTTAATGAGATTAAGTGACAAAGCCATCACTTAGAAGGAAGCGTTAAACAGACTACAGACAAGGAGAAAGAACTGTGGGGGAAGGCAGAGAACTATTAAAACCATCTGTGTTATTAAAAGAAGAGTAAACAAGGCCTGTGCTTCTCAGGGAGAATGGAGATGATAGTAAGGAGTGCTGGCACCGCCAGTGGGAACTCTTCCCATGAACGTATTGTACAGAGCTTCTGAGTCAGACTTGGGGGGATATTGATAGAGCACAGCAAGGGAAACCCAGCACACATTTGGGACTAACACAAGGAGCAAAGCACTGCCTGGCTTGATATGAATCATTGCAAGCAAGAGCCCCGAGAGGGTCCAGGAGGTGTGGATGACTGGGGTGTGGCAATGGGTTGAAATTGGCTTGATGGAGAAGAGTTTAGCTGTGGCCCAAGAGCAGATACAGCATGACATTGGATGGCAGCAATCAAGGAAAGAAATAGGCCAGCAGTTAATATGTCAGGCTAAGAAGTACAGCTCTTAAATCATACTAGCTACTTCTAATGATGAATAATTAAAGCAGACCGCTTGGTCCTCCAGCCCTTCCGTTCCTCTAATGTACAGCAGAAGCATCATTTATAGTATGTGGCAGGAGGAATCTGTATTTAAAGCTGAGTTCAAATGTAATGTGAATGGGAACAGCTTTGAACCAAACTGATCAGAGACCTGGGGTATAGAGATTGGAGATAATGTCCCATGTTCATGTTATCTACAGGTAACGGGCCAAAACAGTTCCTGAAAAGAAGAAGAGACATTTCTTTCAACAGTGGTGGACAGACTTCTATGTGTCTGTTTTATAAAGCAAATATTAGGCACATTTCCTCACTTTTTCTCTTTGTGATGGGACAGGTGCAGTTGGGGTACATGGGGCTGACTGACATTGTCAGCCATGTAGTCACTCACTGACAAAAGAGTTTACCAATCCTCACTTCTCAAATTGACCTAATTAGGGAAAATATTCAGGAACAAAACAGAGCAGACCCCAGAGCCCACATTTGTCTCCCCTCTCCCTCACCTTTCCACCCACCACTTCACCCAAAGGGTAACACAATGGTGAAGGGACTGAGCAACTGAAAAAAGGAGCAGGCACCAGGCAAAGCAGGACTGACCCTCAGACAACAGAAAATGGTGCTATTTCCTGCATTTAATAATCCTGCTCATACTGAAATTCATCCTGCAAACTCTCCAAGGAAAAGACCTTACTGCTTGCTCGTATCTTGGCTAACAAAAGATCCTGATCTTGACTGGGTCTCCAGGCACTACAACGAAAATAAGATGTAAAAACAACAATCAGTGCAGTGCTTTCTGTCGCCTAAAAAATCAGGGAGCAATTTGTGCGTGTTAAAAAACACATCTAGCACTGCAGCTTTCAAAGTCATCTGCTATTCCCCTGACTTCCCTTGCAATGCAGATTATCCAAAATCAGATCCCTGGGTGCTCTCTGATACACAATTCCAGTAAATATTTACATCCTCTCTCTTCCTATTTTGGGTTGAAATATGCTAAAAGGATGCAGAGGAGGTGCCTCAGCGTTTTACAGACTCTTTACTTTGGTCAGCAAAAGTGAAATCCTGAGGGGTGACAGGCAAAAGCATGTTGCAGTCTCACCCTTTTGGAAAGATTCAAGCCCCATCAGCCAAATCTTATTTTTAAAACCTGCAAAAAATCAAAATGTGTGACAGAATCTTCTGCAGTGATTTGATTTCTCAAATGTCTTTTCCCTTCAGAGGGGATTACCCACCATAATCCAACAGAGATGGACTTCTCCCATTTCTTAGGGTCTGTCCCTGAGGAAGGAAGAATCAACCCTGGGAAAGCACAAACCCTGGTAGTTTGAGATGCACATGACTCTGCTTCTTACTTGTTGGTACCTCATTTTCCAGAGCCAGGGCTGATAGGAATGAGAAGATAACTTGGCCCACATGCCTAGTCACACTTGGCTGGACCTGGATGTGAGATCCTGAGGAAACCTGAGCACAGGCTGGGTGAGGTCCTGCTGCTGAGTCCCTGATGTGATGGGGACCAGGACCTCAGGGCTCACCACAGTACACCCCAGCAGGGATATCTTTAGAGATGTGTCATCTATGAACCGTAACTGTCACAACTGTTTTATGGCATTTGCTGGAAGTGGATGGAATGATTTTACCCCTGGGTCTGAGTGGGGTTCAGCTCTGCTAGGGATGGCATTGGGGCTTGCTCTGCTTTCAGCTCTGGAAACATGAAGAAGAACTGGACTCTGCAGCAGACCAAAGAAGCCAAGGACATGATATTTGGATGCAGCTGAGCACAGCTGGATGTGCTGATGTGGGGTTTGCAAAAGCCTAAACAGTCCCTGCTGTATGTGTTTCTGCTGCATGACTATGCCCTGGCTTTCCCAGCAAAACCTCCATTTAGCAGCACTGGGAACTTTCTACTGAGCAAGCAGAGAGAGAGCAGGAGAGATGGGTTAGATACAGAATATACCTACAGGTATGATACAGATCTGTGCCTGACTCAAAGCCATGAATAGAAACTGCAGTTCTGGACTCCACCCTTGCCCACAGGGTAAAAGCAAAGCTTGCATCTGAATAAATCCTGAAAATCTCAGCTGCCAGCATCTCTCTGAGCAACAACAACAGGAGTTGAAGCCAAGTGCTCTGAATTTTTTCTTCCAGAATACCCGGGAGAGCATGGCTATATGTAGCAGAGACATTTCCGCAGCCTTTGAGGCAACATTTCTAGTCTTAGCAGACAGGAGAGGTGCCAGGAAACGATTCTGCTCCCCAGGAAGGATTCAAACCACAGCACAGCCAGGTCTGTGAGGCCACGAGTATCACATTGATCTTTTCAGCCCTTCTCCATGTAGCATCAAGCATGAGTTAAGTGACGACTGCTCATCCACTATACTCCTCTTAACTACTGCTGTGGGTTGTAGTTCAGTGAATACTGCAAAGGCAATGCCCCTGCTCAGACTGTCCCTGGGAAGAGAGTCAGATCCCAATCAAGCTAAAGATGAGGCTTCAGTTCCCTCCCTTCCTTCAAAACAGTGATGGCATGCAGAAGAGTTTGATGAGCCACTGTTGCCCTGTTTCTATGGGATTTGAAGTGGAGGGGAAAGGAGAAATACCTGCAGACAGCTGTGGAGATTACTCAGGGAAACGTGGAGAAGAAGCACCAAGGGAAGGCATTGCAAAATTTGTGATTGTTTTAACCAGGGGTGCAGGAGCAGAAGCAAACACCTTTAAAAAGATAAGAGGAGAATGCATGTTCTCCAGACAGACATGCCTGACAAGGGTTAATCTTTCAGATTTCATGACTCTACATGCTATATGAGTTGCCCTATTGATGCCCCTGACCCCAGACAGACCCTGTCAGCTGGCCATTCCCTGCTCTATGCGCTGCCTTCCCTCAAAGAGAAGGTCTCACATCCCAAACTGAGCTAATCTGGGCCCACAAACATCACCAAAGTCACCTCTTTGTGGACAGCCAAAATATCCACTCTCTTCTTTACAAAAAGCTTGTAAAGCAGCTGGCACTTCAGGGTGGGATCCCAGGCCTGATCCTCTGTGAACTCTGTGACACCAGGACATTTGGCTAACACATCTTTAGCATTTTTCCTCCAGCACTCTCATTTATTTCCTTTTGCAGTGTCAGTTTGCCCAGCCAGCTCAATGAATAATTCAACACCATTAAGCACGTGCCAAAGCTGCTTCAGCACTTAGTAGGATCAGCTCTTTGGTCCTTTTCCCCATTTAACTTCATTCCAACATAATCTCCTAGTCATTGCTGCTGGAGGAACAAGATCTACAAGTAAAAAGCACATTGCCCTAGCTATATGGAAATAGAACCATATATATGGAAATCACCCCTTTGATAGGAATTGTGTGCTGCTAACCATCCTGATGGATACTCAGTGCCTTGCTGCTCCTGCTCACTGCTGCTTGGATGATGGAAATAGCTGCTGCTTATTTTTTTTTACAGACATCTATTGGCTGCAAGGTTCAATAACCAGGCAATAAGGATGATCTCACAAACCAGAATTCAGAAAAACCTGAGGTCATTTCCCAGTTTTGCTATGAATTCCTGGTGTTACTGCAGTGAATTCAATCACACCCAATGAATCAATTAATCATACCATAAATTAGCCAATCTCAGTCCCTTTTTCACCAGCTTTTCTAGACAAAAGGGCTTTAAGATGCGCATGAACGTGTTTCAGCATCCCATCTGTAAGATATCATCATCTCCTTCCTTGCTTTGCCTGGAGATTTGGACTGTTTCACCATCCCTTGCTGCCAACACGCAGTGCTGGCAAAACTGGGGCTCTCAGTGTGGGCAGAACCTGTGGGTTCACTTCTTCTTGCTGTCCTGTCACTGTGACTGAATGATCTTTACTCCAGACCTCCAAAATAGCAGTACTGAGTATGGACAGACCCTTCCTCTGCAACGACTGAGGGCTGTTTCTCTGGAACGTCAGACCTAACTGCACACACAGTTCTGAGCTGGTTTGTACGTGCAGTTACCATGTCTGAGAGCACCAGGCAGCAGAGTCAGTGAGTAATATCCAGCTGCAATAACTGTCTGGGCACATAAAGCACATAGGTGAGTGCTCATTTCAGAAGGCACAATAGCTACTACAGCTGTTATTAAATCCTACTCATTTTATGACTCCCTGGTTGGAGCAATAAACCTTTGACTTTCAGCTAAGGGGATACATGGCCCTGCTGTTCCAGCAGCAGCAGCAGCAAAGCTTTAGCAGCTCCAGCACAGGCATCCCAGACAAACAGAGAAGGAAACCTCTTCCCTCACTTTGGGAAGTAACTTCATTCATTGGAACAGCTCTAGCACTTAACCTCAGCAAGTAGGGATAACTGCTTGTGTTTCAGTGGTACATTAGCTGACAAAGTAACCTTCAGAAACCCTGACTATTAATCTCTGCTGGCTTTTCTGTAAGCTCTCCTGCCTTGCTCGTTGCCCAGATACAGACCTCGTTTTGTCGATGCTATCAGCATTTCATTAGGATGTATGCAAGGTCTCCCCCCTGCCTCTGGATTTCTGTAAGAGAGCAGAAAAACCTGTCTGTGCAAGGCTTGTCTCTACCAGCAGCACCCACCGAGTGAGCACAGATTCTGGGTTGCTTTTAAATGAGTTGCTGAGAAAACAGTGTCTCTGGGATTGTCAGAGGCTGGATCTTAATCATACATCACTGTGGATCCCAGGTAACACCAAGCAAGGCAGAGTGTTTTTATCAGCCAGGCTGTGGGTGGTATCAGACCTTGGAAATCCACACTTGGTTTTTCCTTTAAGTTTTGCAATGTCATTGTACCTACCCTTCAAAAGATAAGAAGCTATTTTAAAAAATTACATTTTGCTCATTTGTATGAAATGTGCTGCTCCAACATTGTTTACATCCAGACAGATGATGTAGAAACACCAAGAGCTGTTTCCCTGGGAAATTATTCTTCAGGATCCAGTTTGAAAGGAAACAGTCTTTACTGAATTTCCTGCTTTACCTGGCAATCTGGATAGGCTAATTCCAAGTCCTTACTGCAAGCTCAATTTGCTGACTTGGAGCCTTATCTCTTTCTCTCTAAGACATGGCTCTTTGCAAAGGTAATACTGATTATCTGTGTCCTTTTGGTGCCTCTCACGTTACCCCAGTTCAAAGGACTCCTGAGTTCAGCTCTCACTATAGTTTGCACTCTCTTGAACTGAGCTGTGGATTATTTTCATATGAACTGTCAGCTTGTACATCCTTTCCAGTGATGTTAGAGAATTGAAGGAAAGTATTGGAGGACTGGCAGCACCCAGAGGGACCTAATCAACTCCCGCACTGCAAAAGATTCCTACAGGGAGCTGCAGTGTGAAGCAAACTCCAGCATCAGCTGAAACCTTTGGAAGAGATCACAAATTCCACATAAAATCTCAGCTGGGAAAGGGTTTCTCTGTGCAAGTGATACCAAAGGGCTTTCAGTGCATAGACTGAAAGAGTGAGTCAAGTGGAAGCTGCAGGGAAGATAAACCCTAAAAATGAGGTTTCTAGTAAACTGAAGCAGCCCAGCTGGCAGGGTTTTCTTCCCCCAAAAATATTCACTGCTGTGTAACGTAGCTGCAAATCAGTCATGCTTTGTGTCTTCTGAGCCCTGAATATGCAGAAAACGAATGCTCAGTCCTGTTGAATGGAGAATCAGGTATTTCAGAAGCACAAGGGTCTTTGTATCCCAAATTTTCATAAATGATGCTCAGCCAGAGCCTCCTGGACTCAGAGCACTTGTGAAATCTATCACAACTATCAAAATCCCAAACCTTTAGTTTCATTGCTACAGCAGATTTAAGCAACCTTGACATCCCCAAATGTCCCCACCACAGGCAGGCTGGTGTCTGGCAGACCTGTGGTGGACAGAGATGATTATTGGCATCCAAACCAACCTGTCTTCGTGCAGCATTAGTTTTTTTCCATACTTGTCTGTACTCCTCACACACAAATGAAATGCTGCAGAACACCAGAATGACCTCTCACTGCTACAGTTCCCACAGAACCACTGAGCTGCTGTCTAAGCCAGAGGGCGAAATGAGGATATCTGTGATACCTCTCTGGGAAAAAACCATCAGACAAAATTGCCCAGGTTGGGTAAAGGTCAGGAGAGTTGGAAGCAAAATTGCTGCAGAGGAATAAAACAAAAGAAAGCAGTAACCAAGGTAAGAGTTAAAGTGACAAGAACACGAGACACCTTCTTCAGGAGGGAATTCAAGCCCTTTGGATTACTGGGTCATTGCATGTCCCTTATATTCTATATTGCTCTGAACTGACATGAATTCAGGAGCCTCCCAAGGAAAAGAGAAAAATAAATTCCCTTTTCAGTCAATATTGCTGTTATGTCCCAATCAGCAGTGCACTCTTGGGACTAAGGAAAAACACCAGGAAAATCAATACCCACCTCCAGGTTTTATTCCCAATGGAAATCTATCACACTCACACCCTTCATTACAAATACATTAATTTTAACCTCATGCTATCTACCATACACTAATAGCAATACCCAGGGAAGTCCTTATTCTGCTTAACATCCCAAGAATTAGAGCTACCATGAAACAGGTAGATATATTCAGAAGTTTCTATTCCACCTCTCCTTGAGACCTAGAGGTGGATTCACCAGAGCTTAATCATAAATTTAATTCTGACCTAAAATGGGTCCAAACTCTTCATTTGAATTAATCAATCAAGCTGGTGAAAATCCATGATTACCAGCTCACAAAGCACTGCAGAGGGTCAGAAACAGCATTTCTAGATCAGGAAACAAAATATTCTAGAACTTCCCTGCAAAACACTACATTTATGAGAAGACTGCATTAAGAGGCAAAATATTCTGTGTTAAGAAAAGCACCTGTATTTTAGTATATAAACTTCCCTAAGCACCTTCTGAGCTAAAAGCTTGAATTAGTAATACATGCCCCATCCCTGGCAGTGTTCCAGGCCAGGCTGGATGGGGCTCTGAGCAACCTGATCTAGTGGAAGGTGTCCCTGCCCATGGCAGGTATGTTGGAATGAGATGATTTTTAATGTTGTTTCCAACCCAAACTGTTCTATAATTCTATGAAAGCTCTTTAATATCAATTATGGAAAAGCCTTGCATGTGGTATAATTTTTCCCCTTCATTATGTATGACTTGGGTTTTTTTCTTTCTTGTTTCTGTGTGCCCAGAATAAACATCTCTCCTAACTATATATTGTATCAGCCACAGAAAAACTACCATTGCTAGCTTATAGGTGTTAGATCTCTCAGTCAATAACAAATCTCTGAGATCTGATGGACTATCAAGGCAAAGCATCTCTACATAAAGGCATCTCCAAAATCTGCCACCATCTGATTGTCAGTGTCACAGCCTTCCCTGAAAGCTGTGTCATTGATCACTGATGCCAAGAGACACCGAGAGGGACACAGTGTCAAGATTTTGCTTTTTGAAACGTGTTTAAACTGTGAGTGATTCTGCACTTGAGATGTGTCTGAATGAACAGAAAAAACATTTGTGAGCAGAGCAGTTTTCTTCTTGCAGCCTTCCCCAGGAGCAGAACTGAGACAGCTTTGGGTGCTCGGCTTGGCAGGGCATGGACATAGACATGGATATGGACATGGGCAGAGCAAGCAGTGGGCTCAGGGAAATAGGTCTTTGCACATAACTCATCTTTCTTCCCCATACCTCTTGTCAGCGGGTTGCTGTTTCTATGTAGAAACCCACCAACTTGCTGTGCTTGGCCTAGACTTTGCCATTTACAGCTTTGATATTTAAACATTTGACCTAACAATCAGGCACCTGCATACAGTTAAACAAGTAGCTTTTGGGGGCCTTTTGGTTGGTTGGTTGGTTGGGGGTTTTTACTGGTCACTATGTAATCTTGACCTGGCAGAAAGATTTTATAAAACCCATCTTGTGTCATATTTATGAGAAAGGTCTGTACACTTGTGTTTGAGTGCTGTGATTTATCACAGCCCTTCAGAGAGTCTCTTGCTCTTCAAGGGATGATATATGAAAACGGAAGAATAAAGGCAGTAATTTTTTTATAGCTCAGTACTTAACACACACAGGCAGTGGAGTAGATTGCAGTCCCAAGAGAAGACATGTGATCCTCCTACATTAAGCTATGCCCAACTTTAAAAGCACCTCTGAGCACCCAGACACTGTGGCTAAGATGCTTTGACATGTATACATTAAAAGTTTGACCTTATGTGATAGATGAAGAGTAATTTTCATGAACAGAGAAAAAAAAATCAGGGGAGGAAACAGATGCTTGAGGTGAACTGGGCCAAATACTCAGGCTATGGATAACACAGGTTGTGAACTGAAGGGGTGAGATTTACTGAGACATTTCTGAAGGTCATATCAAGGTCATGCCCTGGTACATTTACATGGTGCTAACCGTGAGAGGTATTATTGCAGTAATCACCACTGAATCCAGCCACTGCCTAGAGCAAACCATTATCTGGGAAGAAAGTCCCCTATTCTTGGCTTTTTTTCCTGATCTCGCCTGAGTGACTGCTCCTCACTTATGAGACCATGCTATGCTCCCACCAAACCAGGACTCCAAGAAGAACTCTAGAGTCAGCATCTGACTATCTATCAGCTCTCCTTGTCTCCTCTGCAGAAAGGAGAGGTGACCTGCAACCAATCCTGAGGCCAGAAAGGATCAAATTTACTCCTTCTCTGAAACAAAAGGAGCCTGGGAGGAATGGAAGAGAAATCATGCACAGCACAAACCTACTGGTGGGCACATTGCTCATTTCCACAGCCATGACCTGCACATCTCCAGGTTTCTCCAGCTCAGCTCCGGTTGAGTTATCACAGCTTGATGGGTATAACAAGCTGTCAAGTGGCAGCTGAATTGCATGAACTGGCCAGAAACAGGGAGGTGGGCCACAGCCTGCTGTAAAGGCAGAAATACATCCAACTGTTTGGCCCACAGTGGAGAAAGAGTAGCTGTGAAGATCTCTCTCCTCCTCCACAGGCAGAGGAGCATGCCCATGAGTCACAACAGGGATGGGGAAACTCCTCCTGTCACAGTGGCTGGAGGTGATGTCTGGGGCCCCACTGCCTCAATTGTTCAAGTGTCTGCAGTAACACCCCATGAAATGAAACCATCTGAATGTGTCTGCAGAGCCTCTGTCATCATCACAGCTCAGAGTTTATGTCCCATCAGGTGTTCAGACTCATTTTTTAGGTTCCTTGAATGGAGTGAAAGCAGGATTGCAAAGCAGACAGAAGTCACAACCTCTTGGTCTACTCATCTACTGCTAAACCTCCCAAAATACCAAGAATGTACCATGGAAAGGTGAATCCCTGGTATGAGACTATTCTCCCTCATTCTGCTGCTGCTCTGAATGCCTCAGATGCTTTCATTTAAAACTGTTTGTTTACTCTTTATTGACCTTTTCTGATCAATCTAGCCAATAAATAGCTAATTAACCATTATTGCCATAACTTTGGGTTGTAATACCTGCTCCTGGTTCTTTGAAAATACCCATCCCCCTAAATTCATCTGCTCTGCATTAACTGAGAAAGCCCACTCCAGCTAATGTCTAAGGCATTCAAGTCTCCATTTCTCATGAATAGGCAAAATAATCATAGTTAACTTATTTTTTTCCATTAGGCTTCTCTGACCTTACAAAAATTCCTCCAGTTCTGTTACCATGCAGAAAATTAAGAGTTGAGTGAGTCCAAGTAGGAAAAGATGGGTCAGCACAGCCTCCTGCAGAAGTCTGAGCAGACATTTCCAAGCAGTAAGGAAGAAATTCCTCTTGCATCAATGAACTTGGTATTATAGGATCACAAAACCATTAAGGCTGGAAAAGATCTCTAAGATCAAGTCCAACTGTTAACCCAGCACCACCATGTTCACCATTAACCATGTGCTCAAGTGCTACACCCACACACCTTTGGAACACTTCCAGGGACAGCAATTCCACCACTTCCCTGAGCAGCCTGTTTCAATGCCTGACCACCCTTTCTGTGAAGAAATTTTCCCTAGTAGCCAATCTAAACCTCTCCTGGCACAACTTGAGGCTGTTTCGTCTTGTCCTGTCACTTGTTACCTGGGAGAAGAGGCCAACTCCAACCTGGCTACAACCTCCTTTCAGGTAGTTGTAGAGAATGATAAGGTCCCTCCTATGCCTCCTCTTCTCTAGACTAATATTCTGCTGCTGCAGTGGGCTCTGCAAGCCCAGTCCTAGCCTGCAGAGCAGACAACCCATCATCAACATGACTATGGCCTCCATGTGAACATCAGCTCCAGTTTGCTTCAAGGATTCAACAAAGGGTAGAAAAGAGGCAACAAGACAGTTCAGTAAGCTCAAAAATGTGAGCAGAGAGAAAAAATATGAAGAAACTAGAATTGCTTAGCCTAAAGTAAAGAAATAAAAACGGAAGAACTGCAACTGGTTTTGACAGACACCTGAGAGCTGATAGAGGATCTGCCAACAGAGAGGCCTTTCCAAATGAGTCACAAGCATCTCAAAAGTGCTCTTCCAGGAATTCTGGCTGTGGGCCAGGAGATGGGCTCTCAGGACCTTGTGAAGCTCCTGCCAGCCCACTCTGTCTGAAGTTACATTGAGTGGTATCTGTTCTTTAGCCTGCTCTGCAGTGTGCCTGCAGCTAACAGCACTGAAGCATCATCATGGGACTGACCCAGATTTTCAGACTCCAACTCTCACCTACCCCCAAACCTCTGCCTTTGCTGAGAAGATGAATAGGCAGACAAGGTCCTGAACAACTTGACCAAACTGCTTTGAGAGCAAAGGGTTATACCAGAGAACTCTACAGGTCCCTTCCCACCTGAATTGTTCCATGCAGAAGGCAAGTCCACAAAGGTTCACCAATCTACTCCAAGATTTCATGGCAAGGCCAGGACTAGATTCCCACATTTACTTCTCTACATTTACTTCTCCGGGCAGATTTTACCTCACTCCTCCTACAGCATCACAAGGTGCAGACACTCCATCCCCAGGCAGGACATCCCTCTCCCCTACACCTTTTCCAAGCAGGGACTTTCCAAAGGATGCAAAGCTACTGGAGCCCCATAAAAAGCAAACTGAAGCACACAAAACAGATGGGGCCGAGTGTGGAGGCACTTAGAGCAGATGGCACTAAAATATTAAACTAACATTACCGTATGCTTAAGCCTTGGCCTGGCTTGCTGCTGATTGCAAGAGCCAGCCTGGTGAGAGCATGCAGATGAGAAATGAGCCTCAAATTACTAAATCACCCTACCAAACATCGCCTTCCCACAAAAAAATGCCTCACTAGCAACTCCTCCAACAGCAGGGACATGCTAATGCAATGCAGACGATGTTTGGCTGAACAAAAAGCATTCCCAATAACTTAAGGTCTTTCCCAGATCTCTGCTGGAAAACCATCTCCTTGAGAAACTGTGTAAAATCAGTTTTTCTGTGGCTCCAAAAGGGGGGGCACAGTGAGAAATCAAAGGGGAAAAGCCCACACTGCTTAGTGCTTGTCCACTGTGTGATAGCCCTGGATGCTATGGGACAGCACGAGAGGCACCAAGGAGGAGGGAAAACATCTTCAAACCAGGGCATATGCCAGTGTCACCCCAAAACAGAAGTTATTCTGACTGCAGAATCATAGACTCATCAAGGTTGGAGGAGACCTCCAAGATCATCAAGTCTAACTATTAACTTGTCGCTGCTGGAACCTCTAAACCATATCCTCCAGCACCAGATCCAGATGCCTCTTAAACACTACCAGGGATGGTGACTCCACCACCTCCCTGGGCAATTCCCTATTCCAGTGCCTGAACAACCTAACATTGAAAAAAAAAATCTTTCCTAACATCCACTTTGACTGTTCCTCCAAGATCATCAAGTCTAACTATTAACTTGTCGCTGCTGGAACCTCTAAACCATATCCTCCAGCACCAGATCCAGATGCCTCTTAAACACTACCAGGGATGGTGACTCCACCACCTCCCTGGGCAATTCCCTATTCCAGTGCCTGAACAACCTAACATTGAAAAAAAAAATCTTTCCTAACATCCACTTTGACTGTTCTCTGTCTCAATGCCATTCCAGATGCCTCTTAAACACTACCAGGGATGGTGACTCCACCACCTCCCTGGGCAATTCCCTATTCCAGTGCCTGAACAACCTAACATTGAAAAAAAAAATCTTTCCTAACATCCACTTTGACTGTTCTCTGTCTCAGCTCAAGGCCATTCCTTCTAGTCCTGTCCCTGCAGGCATGGCAGGAGAGACCATCTCCCACCTCTCTACAACCCCCTTTCAGGTAGTTGTAGAGAGCCACGAGGTCATCCCTGAGCTGCCTCTTCTTAAGGCTAAACAAACCCAATTCCCTCAGTCCTTCCTCATACAACATGTTCTACACCCTTTATGAGCCTTGCTGCCCTTCGCTGGACTCGCTCCAGCACCTCAATGTCCTTTTTTTAAGTGAGGGGCTTTTAAAGCTTGTGACACTACCCAAGAGACCCCAGATTCCAGACAGAAATGGGTGGCCATGAACATTGGTGTCCCCTGTGGGTGGCTCAGAGCCACAGCAGCCAACAAGGGTATATGGTAAGGACACACTTGCAGGGGACTAACCAGAGTAATGCTATGAAAACCTTTCACAAGGCATCACAATCAAGATGCCTCATAGCAGGGTGGCACAGGACTGTGCTGCAGCATGATGCACTTGAAATGATTAATTTTATTTGCCTGTGTTTCTATCAGGATCCTGCCTGGAGCCTGAGTCCTGCCCAATTGTGTCATCTTGCCTGTGAGAGACAGCCAACCCCATAGCCCCAGGCCTGGGTTTTCCTTTTCCTAAGTGAAATTTTGCCATAAAATAAAAAGAAAATTAAAGTTTATTGTGAATGTCCACATCAATTTGTTTTTCATAACCTGAGCTCACACATTTGAACTGAGAGGTAACAAGCTGCTTCACATTTCATTAAATTAATCAAGCACAAGAAGAGGTTGGGGAGAGAAATTATGCTCTAGCATAAGAGAAATTTCCACCCAGGACCAGGTCCTTAGGCTGTGGGACACCAGCATGTGGTAAGCCAGGGCACCCTGGCAGAGAGCACTGACAGGCACTGCAAGAGAAGAGAGGAAAGGACTCAGCCAAAAAAGCTCCTTCCCAGCTTGCCTTGGTCCAGGCTTCTGGGCTTTTTGCAAACCACCCCAGACCAAAGGATGCATCTTTCCAGGACAGTAGAAATTTCCTGTATGCCCAAGCTATGTGCAAGCCCAGCATATAATAAAAGTAAAAACAAATAAAAAGAAAAGAAATTGAGCTGACAGCCTCCCTTCCTGCAGAGCCACAGCCAGATGTGCTCTAAGCCCTGTTGTGTAAGGGCTGTGTCCACCTCTGGGAGGAGATGCCAGGAGTGATGTGAGGGCAGCAACAGCTAAAAAGCAGATGCTTTGCAACAGCTCTGCCTTCCCCTCTGTGCTCTGCAGGAGGAAAAGTAGTTGGCAGCACTAACACAGGTAGCAATGCACAACTCCAGCCAAAGCCAAGGCTGTGCTGCAGCAAAGCGAAAAAGCAAGTGAGGCTGCTTGGCAGTTGACGGCATGGGAATAGCTCCACACTGTCGAATCACGAGAATCAGCTCCAGGAAAATGGAGGTAGGAAGTCACTGCCCATTTTTGTTACTGCCACTGGATGGCAATAGACGTTAAGCAGAGATGTTGAGTTATCACTGCGCAAACCACACGTGCACTTGCTGTGCTTCACCTTGTTACTTAGGGGACGGCCGTGGTTTCAGCACACCTTGCAGACATACCAGAAAGGTCTCTGAGGCATGAAGCCACAGGCTGGCAGCAACACAGTCAGCAAGACTGTTCCTGGGGTCAGGCTGAACGCTGGGCTTTCCCTTTGCATAGCTTCTCCATGTATCTGCTGCACTCAAAATCAATTTCTGTCTTGCCAGCCCAGGGCAAACTCTTCTGATGAGCCATGAAAAATCTATTTAATGCCATGGGTAGGAGTGAAAAACTACTTGGGATTACAGCACCATGCTGTGAAATAGTTAATGCTTACCTGTGAAACTGATGGCTGACTGTGTCTAAATTACATTTACTTGGCTATGAGTTGGCCAAAGGCCACAGAAAGATCTACAGCCAGGTGTCAAAAACACAGCCGAGCATGTCAAACAGATTCATTTGATCCACTGGTTTCCTATGAATCTCCAGAAATACTGGGCTAGCACTGACTTGACCCAGGTGGGACTTGCCATAGCCATAGGGGGATCAGTCCCCACCTGGTCTCTGTGAACACCACTAAAACCATTCTGTCTTAAGAAGGATGTGTGGTGGTAGCATAACACTACCAATGTGATGTATAACAAGGAAGTAACAGGAAACAGTGAAGGTTTTTTCTGTTTTCTATCTTTAACACGTACATAGGCACATCTTGTTAGAATTCTCCTAATGACATAACTATAACTAAGATAATTCTATTAATGAATTATGACACTGTTCCTGCTTTGGGTGACATCATCCTGCTGCATCTCTGTTGTGTGTCACTGCCACATCTCCCTCTGTTCTCATCACTTTGGCTCAGTGTGACCCGTGCCAAATGCCTGCCAGGTGCATCGCAGTTGGTGTATGATACATACATGATGCCATGATGTAAAAGCTGTGCCAAGACCTCAAACTGATATCATGAAAGCAGCCCTGGTCGCCATGGATGTGTTCTGCCACATCATTTCCCTGCCAGCCAATGCTGCTCCAGGCTGATGGAGCTTGGGAGAACCCATGAGAGATGCTTTGGTTTCACTAAGCCAGTTAAACACATCCCTCCAGTTCACCTTTGACAACTGAAAAACTGCTAAAGGGTTTCATGTGAATTATCTGAGTAAGAGACAAGTTCTCCTTTTCCAGGACAGTAGGAGAGCCCCATACTCTACCTTCAGCATAAAAATTTAACTAGCTCCTACACACAGCAACCCACTTAGCAAATGCCCATGACTGGAAGGCAGTGTGAACTGGACTCCACTATCACGCAAACTTTATTATCTTGAGCTCATCTCCCTATACCCAGAAATCAGCTTTAAAAAAAGATACACAAGTTTTAGCAACCATGCTCTTGAGAAGCTTTATGGGTTTGTTTTCCTTGCCTTAGGCACCAGAGTGTCTCAAGGGAGCAAAGCACATACTGAAATGATAGTCTTTGCACCTCTGAGTGGTAATTAGCTGTCTTGTGAGGAAAAGTTCCTGCCACTACTGTCCTGTGGGAATATAGATAAAAAACAAAGACACACTGTGACACAGGGAGAAAGTCTGCTCAAGCACACAGGCATTTTCTCTGACTACCATATGAGAACATGCTTTTGTTATAGCATTGGTTTAGGCAATGACAGAAATTATAAGTGACAGTTAAGTTAGGCCAAAAAAATCTGAATACAATTGAGGGAGACTGAAAATTGTAACAGAGCCTGAAGTCTCAAAATTGAGGGACAGGCCACTAGCTGCCCCAGCGATAGTCCCCAACTGCTTTCCCAAGTGCTAGACCAAATTATTAGTTGTCTGCCCAGAACAACACACAGCACATCCATGGTTGCAGAAACCCAAAGCTAGACACTGCAGGAGCAGTGTTTAAGGCAAATTTAATCAGCCCTACAGCTTCTATGGTTTGGGCAGGGCCTTGTCTAGTCCTAAAAAAGGGAAATTTGGAAAGGGGAAAAGAAATGGTTGGAGCTCATCCTACTTGTAAGGGAGATGAGATGCACAGCACGTGACATTGCAAGCTCTGAGGACCTGGCAGGAAAGCACACTTACAAGGAATAATCATATGTTTCTTATTCAGCCTATTAATGTCATTAGTTCATTACCACTAAGAATCAGTATTAATATATTTTGTTGTGCAGATCTTGCAGCCCTCAGCTCATCATGACAGTTCAGGCTGTTTCCTCAATCGACTTGCATGCTTGGGTTCACAGCACTAGGTAAATGGGTTTAAGTGTGCCACTTACACATGCCTGCCACATCTCCAGGCCATCATGTGGGCAACGTCTGCACAAACACAGGCAGAGGAAAAGGATGCTCTTTAAGCAGTGAGGGTGGGATTCTCCCCCCCCTCCAACCTCTATCCAGCTGTTTGCAAGGAAGCAGCAGCTGAGTTACAAAAGCAACATCAACAGGAGCAATAGACAGTCGCTGCCCTCCAGCCCAGCCAGGGGAGACAGCAGAGGGGCAGCAGGGCAGGCATGGGGCAGCCCCAGTGTTCCTCCTTCCCTCTCACACCAGCCTAGTAAGCCAGAGGCACACAAACGACCCAGTTATTTAGAGCTGGCATCTTGCAAAGAATAAAGTGCCTTATTCTCTCATGTGCTTTGTGAACTAAGCCTGTTACAGGCTGTAGGGAACTCTGGCAGCATCAGTGTGCAGGGACCATGTGCTGCCCTTTGGCCCTCAGGGTTTAGCCCAGACTAAAACCTGGTGGTGGCTCTGCAGGTTTGGTGGGTCCAGTTAGATCACAGTGCCCCCTGGCACAGCAAGCCTGGACCCAGCTGGCTCTGTGCTGGCTTTGAAGAGATCCTATGGGGAGACAAGGGCCCTCAAGCTCACCTGAGAACCAGGGAAATAACATGTACCCCCCCCTTCCCTGCACTGGATTTGGGAAGGGGTTCTCAGAGGTGTGCACAGGATGTCCCCTAGGCCATGCAGAACAAGCCACCCACCTTGCTGCACTGGAAGCATATGCAAAACCCTCATTATCAAGGATGGATAGTATTAGCCACCCTGAGAGAGACTTGTTGAAGCTGCATCAGCTTCAGAATCATGGAATCACAGAATGGTTTGCATTAGAAGGGGCTTTAAAGACCATCTGCCATGGGCAGGGACATCTTCCACTAGCCCAGGTTGCTCAAAGCTCCATTCAACACTTCCAGAAATACCCAGACCCACCAAATCCAACTCCTCTTCTCCTCCAAATCTTTCTTTTTTTTCCTAAGAAAATCACTATCCTCACACTTCTGAGAGGTGCAGTACCACCTCCTTGATTGTACCCCTTTCCCTGTGGCAAGGCAGGTAGTATATCAAGGGAAAAATGATTGTTTGTTCCTCTTTTTCCTCCAAATGCCTGATGTACAAATCAGCCTTATGGTACTTGTTGATCCTGCATGATCCTGTATCTACCTACACGCTTAAGCCTAAAAACTATTGTTCCTGGTACCATTTTTTTTTCCCCTAAGAGACTGGGCAGGTCAGTGATGATGTGTACATTGCCACAGGTATGCTCAGCTTCCAGCTGAGGGTACCCAGTGCCAGCAACTCCACTTGCTTGGCACTACTAACATCTCCCCTGCAAGGAACAGGCACTTCTCCCTCCTCCCCCTTCTCAGCAGCACTGTAAAAACCAAAATAACATCTGCATTTACCTTTCTGCTTATTTAAAAACGGCAGTAGGAACGAAGCCAAGGGACTTCTTTTGACAAAGTCCTTGGAAGACACTTTACTTTGGTTAACAACAGTTTCTTCAATAGGTTTCTTCAGGATTACTCTTTCCTTCAGCTCCTCAGTGCTGACGGCAGAGGTTGGGGGCTCAGCACCTATTTTTGGTGCAACAAAGGAACTTTTCAGGTAGGACGTGGACTCTGCCAGGTTTTCCCTGTTCATCCTGCTCTCTGTCATTTTACTTGCTTCATAGTCTGAGACATCAGTACGTGAGCTGTTCTCTTCCTTGATAATGTCCATGACCTTGGGCTTCATCAGAGGGGAGTCCTGCTCCCTCTTTGGGCTCTCTTCGGAGGCTGAGGAGGCATCGCAAGACTCGATGATGAGCTCGCTGTCCAGCTCAGCCTCCCGCTCCTCCCGCAGGATGCTGTACTGGATGGAAGGGGAGGCAGGTGAAGGAGGGGGTCCTCCAATGTGGCTGAAGGTCATGTAGTTGGAGTGCAGCACCTCCTCAGCAGCCATTGGGTCCTCTGAGACCAGCTCGATCTCTGAGTCCCCTGACTCGGCGCTGCTGGCTTCGTTGTCCACGCGTGAGGAGGCAGCAGGACGTCCAGGTTTGGCCCTCTGGTCTTTCTTCTCAGTGGAGACAGCTGGTGATTGCTGCACCTCTGAGGTCTCAAAGGAAAAGCTTTTTGCTTCCTTGATGGCACTGATGAGTTCATCCTCTGACAGGCTGCCTTTGCCCTGCGACTCTGAGCCGGACGGTTCTGCCACCCAGAGAGAAAAGAGGGGGAAAAAGAAAACATTAAGAATGAGATTTTTCTGTCTGCTTAGGGAACAAACACAATAGATTTCAGACCAGCACATATCCCTCTAGCAGGGCTGGTAACATGGGCAAAAAGTTTCCCCATCTGGGATGACAAACAGTAATAACAGCTTGTCCTTGCAAAGCATTTTCCGTGCATGTGCTTTTTATAAAAGAAGTATCATTAGCCTCATTTACTGAGGAAAAAGATGAGGTACAAGGCAATGCTGGTCACTTCTTGACTAGTGGCTCAGCAACATGGTTTTCACCAGAAAAATCACCAGTCATGAGGGCTCAGGGCACACATGACAACATCCAGCTGCCACTGAGAGATACAGGTCTGTTCTGGAGACAAACACACACACACACAGGGCTGGTGAATTCCTGACACTGCTGATCCTAACAACCCATGTGTAGCCCTTGTTGTTTTGTAAGTTACTTGTAGTTTGCAGGTGTGGAAATTTCCAAGACAGAAACTTTTCTCAATTTTGTTTGTTTGTTTTCATGTGTTTTATTTGAGGTTTTTTGGTTTGGGGGTTTTTTTAGGTTATGGGTGGTGAATTCTCTGTTTGCTTTTATTTTAGTTGGGTCCAAGAATGAAACTAATTTTTTTACTGTAATTCTTAATACCATTATGAACTACATTAACCAAAAGAATGACTAACTTACCACCCAAAATTTGAAACACAAAACCCCCAACAAACTTCATTTTCTGACTCATGCTGGAAGAAGATATACTCAGTGGGTGAAAATGAGCAGGTGAAAAGGCTGAGTGGTCACCAGCCTTGGTTAGCAATGAGCCCACATCTTCTCCCAGAAGGGACCCAGCACCAGACTTTGCACCTGCTCTACTTCCCTTTACCATGTGGAATTTTGTAATGAAATAACAAAGAAAGTGAAGTTGCATGTAAAGTGTTCACAATAAGCAGCAATGGAGGTGCATCAGCAGCTGCCTTGAGTTCCTGCATGGGGAACAGACTTCCCTTGGTCATTCACAGAGCATCAGCCACTCTCAGACCCAGACTGCACCTGGTGCATTGGCTGCAAGGCCAGTCAGGCCACCTGAGCCTGTCTGTGCCCAGGGGACCACAGCAGCATTTTGCATCCATTCCCTGCTGGCATCTGCTGTATCCTGATCCCTCATTTCCACCCTGTACTTCCCTGACCCAGAGATCCCTTGCCATCCACAGGAAAAGAGACTTCTAAATTTCCTCCTGCAGATGCTGGTGAAGAGACTCATGGCAGGTCAGAATCTGCACCCACTTGGCTGGGGACCACATTAGAGTGGGGGAAAGGTTTCCAGTTGCAGGTGGGAAGCCCCAAGCTGACCTGTCCCTGCTCACAGTGGGTATTTGCCTTCAGCCCAGCTCTGCTTTGCAGCCACTGGCATCAGCCCCCTGAGCCCACCTAGCTGCGCTGACCACCTCTGGAAGTTCCTCTAATAAAGAAGGTGAGAAAGAGATTGTATCAGATGTGACCTGGGACAAAATGGTACCAAGCCTGGCACCAAGCCTGACAGAGTTCAAGAAGCATTTGGACAATGCTCTCAGGCACAGGGTGTGATTCTTGGTGTGTCCTGTGCAGGGCCAGGAGTTGGACTCAATGATCCTTGTGGTTCCCTTCCAACTCAGAATATTACATGATTCTATGAAAACTGCTATTTCTGGATATTTCCTGACTTAATTTCTCATGGCATTTGTGTAGCTGATTTCTTCCTGTTTACATCCCGTTCCCAAGATGATTCAGGTTTTAATGATAGCACCCATGTCATCACATACTGTTGGGAGATGGACAAGAAAAACAACCTCCACATACTCCTCCAAGCAATTTTGGTTTGTACATCTTCCAATACACATCACTGGGAATTTTAAGCACATGTTGTTAGCATGTCTGCAGCTCCTCAGACAAAACGGCTTTCTTGTAACACATCCTTCTCATACAAAAAATTCCTTCTGCACCCCAGATTACGGCCACAGACAGGATGAAGGTGTTGGGACTGTTACAACACACTCCTGTCTGGATGCTGGGAGGTTTCTGTTGCCTTGGGAGCCTGTGCATCCTTCTCCCCTGGCTGCAGGAAGCCACGTGAGCCACACTGCTCTCCTGCATCACCACATGTGAGCATTTTCTCCCTGAGCAATGACTTAATCCGGCACACGTCCAAGCAGGCATGTGACTTCCAGCCCTTGTAGCACAGCAACACTCCATCCCTGGACTTCACCCTCCTCCTGCCTGTGCTGGCAGTTTGTAACTCTCAGCCATGGCATTTACCTTGTGAATAAAACAGTCCTTTGTGGCCAGCAGCAGGGTGTCACATTTACTGCTGGCACGGGGAAGTGTATAAATAACCACAGTCTTTCAGTGCCAGCACAACATAGAAACAGACTTCGTCTTCCTTCCCCAGAAAGATGATGGCCAGTAATTAAAAGCAAAATGCTTTCAAAAGTCTTGATCCAAGCAGGGGGGATCTGGGGGCTTTGCCAGAATGCTTGAGGGTGTGAAATAAGGTCCCTTGATTCGTGTCAATACGGAGCAATGTTAGAATCTATACATCTATATCTACCTCAATATTGTTTTGTTAATATAAGCCTTATATTATTTGTGATGCTGCTTATTTGGAATTGGAAGCTACTATGACACATAGTCAAGCACTAAAAGCCGAGAGGGCTTAGAGATTGGTGAGGGCAGAGCCTTTGGCACCGCCGCGGCCTCACCGCCCGCGGGCACCGGGAGAGAGAGCGAGCTTAGCATTTCCCATGTTTTGTTCATGGAGGAACTTTTTGGGGCTCGATCTGGACAGGAATTGATTTCCGGCTGAGTCTGCCAGAGGAGAAGGGGTTACACATTTAGGCTGATGCTTTTGTGTTTACTCAAGAGCCTGTTCGAGTTTAGTGTTTTTAGGTGTTTACTCATGAGCAAGTTGGAGAAGACTCAAGGAGGTGAAGTGAACATGCCCTGACAAAGACCTCCCTCTCCTCGGGACAGTCATGAATATGACAATGCAATGAGTTTCTAAACCAAACCCAGGCCCTGTGCGGTGCGTGCTGGGAGAGCAGAGACTCCCCGCACACCCAGCGCTGTTTGCTTGCTTAAATTCACATAATAAATTGTAAATTTTGACTGCAGTCCTGTTTGGGGACTCAGTCATTTATAACAAGGGGTATCTAGGAGCAACAACTACGCTGGGTCACTGAGTGGAAATAGCAAGGGCAGGTAACCAAACCCAGGCCCTGTGCGGTGCGTGCTGGGAGAGCAGAGACTCCCCGCACACCCAGCGCTGTTTGCTTGCTTAAATTCACATAATAAATTGTAAATTTTGACTGCAGTCCTGTTTGGGGACTCAGTCATTTATAACAAGGGGTATCTAGGAGCAACAACTACGCTGGGTCACTGAGTGGAAATAGCAAGGGCAGGTTTTCAATGTCTTCCTTGCTTATGAATGTGGAGTCTGGGTGCAGCATGTCCCCAGCTGCAGGAAAGGGGGAAAATCTAGAGAAAACACCCCATGGGAGCCAGCCCCTAGAAGATGCCTGCTTCTTTCCTTAATGAGATGGATAATCAGTGCTTCTGGCTTTCCAGCACCTCAGTGCAAAGGGGCAGGAACTCTCAGGTCTGTTCAGGCAGCACTAGATATCTTTGCCCATGGAGAGGAATATTTCCATGCTTGCAACTACACCAGCCACACCAGTACCTCCCAGTAAGGCAGCCAGCCATAAGGCTCAGGCACAGACTATCCAGCTGTTTTGATGGGATATGGTTATCTAGTGTCCTGAAGGTATTCTTGAACAGTCACCAAGACTGAATAAATAACAATTAGTGCCTGAAGTCCTTAATTACCTTGTAGTGCAAGAAGCGTTAAAATGATAAGTGCCATGTCTCAGGAGTGGCGTGTGATGTCACTCAGTCAAATAAAAGAAGATAAATGTGACTCTATAGTCTATCCATTATCTCAAGTTTCTGGCTGATGCAGTCAGGATAAACTCTCAGCTGTGGTGGACTCTTTCTAGCTCTTTTTTTTTTTGTGCCAAAGTGTACAAATGCACACTTAGTTTTGTGTAGAAACCCAACATTTCTCTAAGGGTAGGTATTACTGTGGGTGTCAGACTGCCATTTTAATGAAATTCTAGGGTTTTTTAAATGCTTCGAAACACCATCAAAGCAATGAAAATTTCAGCTTGGAAATGTTCACTGTCAAATGTTCATTGTCAAAGGATTCTGATCTAGGATGTTGAAATTTAATTTCCAGTCTAAAAATTCATTTTCCTGTCACAGAACTTTGTTCTTTTTTAAAACACTATACTACTTTCATATTTTAGCAGTGTATAATAAGAAAATGAGGAATAGATATTATGTACTACTGCAGTAATCAGACAATAAGATGATGTATAAACACGGGATTTTGGTGCCCCTCCAATAGAAATCAGGAGCCTTTAAAACAGACTGCCCTTTGTCCCTCCAGTCCCCTTTGTAAATGAGGTGACAGCATTTCCCTCCTCAGCACTCTATAAAAGCAGCACTTTCACATGAAAACAGCACTTATTTTTAACAATTTAACCTTATTTTCTCAAAGAGGAAAGGGGTGTTAAGTCAGCCATTAAAATTTAAAAAATATGACCCCAGACACTTGCATTGCCCTGATCCCACACACCTCATTTCCCCTGGGGAGCCTGGGCAGCCAGGGTGATCAAGAGATCCCCAGATCACCAAGATTTAGCTCAAACTTATGTGAAGATGACCCCAGTGATGCCCAAAGGCACACTACTTCCCCTCGAGGAGAGATCCCCAGGGGAAAGAGGATCAGAAAGCCTGGATCTCTTTCCATACAGCAAGGACAACCCATCCTGAGCAGTGTAGTAGTGATGGGTAACACAGTTCACATCCCCCTTCAGTCTGGCAACATAAAGTGGTGACAGAGCAGAGCTGAAACACCTCCAGCCATGGAGACCATTAATGCCCACTCATACTCTCTTACACCTACCCCACAAACCCATAGTAATTCTCCAAGGTGCAGGGCTACGATTGCAACCACCCTGTGAACAGCACAAAAAACCCAACCTAGTGCCATGCATCAGCATTACCTGTGCCAGAGGACGGTGGTGTGACTGACCCTGGGCTGTCATCTTCTGGCTCCGACACCATCACCGTTGGTACCACCTCGCGGCTCGGCTTCAGTCCAGTCTCTGGCTGAGTGGGGCTTGACTCTTTGCTGGCAGATTCCCTGGAGCTTTCTGTCTCTGTGAGTGTGATCTTGACGGGAGCTGTAACCACAGAGGCACTGTGCTGATCTCCAGACCTTCTGTCTTCAAGCAGGTCTTGCTCTTTGGCTGCCTTCACA
>NW_008686585.1:67565-67845 GCF_000695815.1 Acanthisitta chloris | reverse complement strand
TGGGTGGACCCAGCAGGTGTTCCTCGGTACTTATCAATAAGGCCTGGGCTCTCATCTTCTGAGTCAGAGTCATGTTTTTCTTGGT
Organism: Acanthisitta chloris; assembly: GCF_000695815.1. Lineage (NCBI taxonomy): Eukaryota > Metazoa > Chordata > Aves > Passeriformes > Acanthisittidae > Acanthisitta > Acanthisitta chloris. The sequence goes on along the minus strand of NW_008686585.1, from coordinate 67,760 downwards.
ATTTTATTTCTTCTGATCTACTTATGTCCATGTATTTATAAGCTTCTACTTTCATGGGATCTGCTAAGGTTTTATCAACTTCAGTAGACTCTGCAGGAGTCATCTCTATTCCTGAATCTGAGCTAAACAAGCCACGGGACTCAAACCCAGTCACATCTTGAACAGGATGCCCCAGTGTGTTAAACCCCTCTGTGC
>NW_008686585.1:67196-67525 GCF_000695815.1 Acanthisitta chloris | reverse complement strand
CCCATGAAATAGGTGGAGTCCCGTGGGGTGGTGTAGTGGACGTCCGAGATCAGAGAGGTGTAGAAGGAGTTGTCGCTCCCGTTGGCAGTGGAGCCATAGTCAAAGAGATGTGATGAGGCTGTAACACCTAAAGCAGAGACACAAAAACGAGGCACAGTGAAGAGACAAATGCCTGCATGCATCAAGCTTTCTGCAAAGCCACACTCATTCCCCACTGACTTTAGATTTGACTTGTGCACCAGACTTGGCTTTGCTTGCTTGCCCTGTCTCTTTCTATACCTTTAGGCAACAGTGGCACATCTGTTAGGCAAAGCTTTCAGCTGCTCTTC
>NW_008686585.1:34645-67159 GCF_000695815.1 Acanthisitta chloris | reverse complement strand
CAATGTATGCCCAGCCTGTGCATAAAAACTTCAAGTGATGGTTACTTCACAACCTTCTTCCCAGTCTGACTTAGGGCCTCAGCATCCAATATCCTTAAAAGAAGTCTAACCTCCATAAAAAAACAATACTTTTATTTTGGTTTTTTTTTTTAATTTAAAAAAATGGAGGAGTTTCATCCTAAAGAAACTTCTCATTAAGAAAAAAATTTCTGCTGGACAGAAATTGAGAGGGAAAGTTGTTAGCTTTAGAGCATATTTTCTCTTAAGAGTAGCTACCTTAAATTTGTGAAACACCAAAGCAGAGACTAAATATCCTCATTTAGTGATTTCCACATGTCCAGAAAGCTGTACTCTGTGTGCAACATCTACAAATCATGCCAGCATGAAGGTGGTTAAACCTCTACCCATGCCCATGCATCATTTTCATCCGCTGCCTCTAATCCCCTCTGTAACACTCTCAGTTCCTGGGGATGACGCTAATTAAATTACAAACAATGGCCTCTCTCTCTCTGCAGCCTTAATATAAGCACTGCTCGACCACGGGAACAGCAAGATCCCCCATGGGGGAGGCAGGAGACAGATTTTTATAGGGGCTGAGGGAATGGGATGAGGAGGAACAAAGCCAATGTCTGTGGAGCTAGTGCCTGTGGAGGGCGCAGCCTGTTAACCCCCTGTGCACTGATGCACACTCTATCTCAGAGAGGGCCTGGCTCTTCCTGACCTCTGCTTATCATCCTCATCAGGATGAGTTGCTCTTGACCTGCTCCACATGTGCTGTGTCCTGGGCTGCCACACACAGTGCAAACTTCCCAGTAGTATTAAAGGGACATTGCTGCAGCTGCAAAGCCAGAGGCTGGGAAATGTCAGTGTGAAAACTCCTGAGCTACTTGCATTTTAGTATTTACTTTCTCCTTGCATACATGGAATGACACTATTTCTAAATACCATCACAACTGCTGTTCCCCACAGCCCTCCATGCATTAGGCACGTGCAGCTCATTCAGTGAGCCCTGAAGCAGTTTTTTCCCCAGAACACTGTTCAGTGTGTAGCTGCAGGCTTTACTTTATTGCACAGCCTCACTGAATTTGACACACATCCCAAGCCCTGCACAGAGCCAGAGTGACCATTTCCCTCATCGTAGTTTTGTGTTGCTCAGTGCTATGACAACTTGCAAGCAACTTCTCTTCCCTGGATGGCCTTTAGGATGGGAACAGCTAGCCTCTCATTTTACAAGGGGAAGCCTGATAGTATAAGGGAAAATCAACCCCAAAGTGCCACACCTTGGTTTTCACCCTACTGTGACCTGCACCTGTATCCCCATCCTCACTGGCTGTGGGTGCTGCTGCTCCATCACCAGTCCTCACTGCTAATGTGCTCCTGCACACATGATACTGACAGCAGCTCCATCCCCACACCCTGAGGAGCCCAAAGCCAGGGATTTGTAAGAGCTGCCTTTGCCACAGGAGAGCACAGAGCAAGGGGTGCTACAGCTATAGCAGGTGAAAAATCATCATCACCATTCCCAGTCATTCTCAGACTTCATTTTGGTGTTCTCATCACTACAGAGCACTGCACAGAACTCTTCATAGAAATATTTATCACTAAGACAAGATTCTGCCTCAGAGTGGTGAGAGTCACTGCAGAGATTTTTTCCTACCCATGTGAATTTGGGACTTCTTTTTTTTTATCTCTGTAATTTTACATTTAGCGACTCTTTCACCTTCTATTTTTCTGCCAGCTCACTCAGGGCTGCAAGATGCTTCTGTAACTTGCTGCAGGCAGCTCTCATCCTCACTGCTCCAAATGACTCAGTCCCAACAGCAAAGCTACAGGAGAATGGAGCCTAAGTGGAAAACCACAGCAAAATGAAAGCAGAATAAGGGATAAACTGGGCTGCTCAGCATTCAGGTCCTACCTGAGGTCATTCAGTGCCTTGCAAGGACAGCGAATATCCAAAACACATTTCTAAATGATCAGTAAGCAAAAAGGAAAAGGTTCTTTTCCTTGCAAACATTTTTCTTGCTGAACTTGCCTTTTTGAAAATTATCCATAAATGAGCTTGGATTTTCACAAATGTGTTGGTTAGCTGGAATTATCTGATGCATTGTTTACGCCAACATATTTCAGGCAGTGAATTGCTGACTACAGACTATTCATGCCTGTTGCTGCCAGTATCTGCTGTTTGTAATTTACTATTTGTGCTGGGTGAGTGGCTGTCTAAATCACGGGGTTTCAGGGCTGCTCTTTCATTAGATGCTTCCTCAGTGCCTACTGGACCTGATCCAAAGCCCACTGAATTCGCTGGAAAAGTCCCACTGACTCTGAGTGGTTATGGACCAGCTCAAGATGGCTGTGGAATACTTTCTGCCCATGAAAAATACACCATCACAACACCATGAGTGAGCAAAAATCCATTTCTACAAACATCCCACTATTGCTAGCAAAGAGAGAGCACAAACAGAGTCAAAGGAGATTTAAGTTGCTGTCAAACCAATATTCATAGATGCTGTTTGCAGCTTTTGTTTGTGGTTTGTCCACAGTATATATGAGCCAGATGCACAAGCATTTGCAGCTCTTAGCAATGCTGATCAATAGAGCAGTGAAAGGGCTTCTAATGCATTTGTGTCAGGTGCTTCATAGCAGGAGTTACAGCAAGTCAGGACAGCCACAGTCATAAAGAGAGGCTGGGAAAATACCATCTTATTCCTTAGGTTATTCAGCAGCAGCAGGAAAAAATAACCCTGAAATAGTCATTGACACAAACATCACATTTTCAAGTAGTACAAACCCAGTACTGTAGCAGATGTTAACACATGAGCTGGTTTAAAATGGAATCACTGTCAGTCATAAACATTTTTCCTGCAGTGGTTTTGCAAATAACAATGGGACCAGAAAATGCATTTCCTACTGGAATTCAGAAGGACACAGAGTTCAAGGGTGTGTGAGCATGTTTGAGTAGAGGGAGGATTCACATTAGCAGGACATACAGGGATTTCTACTCTCAAGGCGACAGCAGAGTCAAAAGCACTGAAGACAGCTGGAATTGCCTAATTAATAGGATTTAATGCAACTCTCTGTTTCCACTGGGAATGATTTAAAGCCATTTGTAAAACTGCCTCTTATTTGGGAAGTGTGAATCTATCAGCTATTAGGCTGGCTATTAAGGACATGGAAACCTGTAATAGCTGAGCAGACTTCTGTTGAAGAATGGTGTATTCAGAGCCTAGTTATTAAGCAATGCCCTCTCTGACTTTAAGTTTATTTGGTTCAATATCCGTGGGAAGGAGAAGCCTTGAATAGCACTGGTAATGGATGACAGTATCAGGTCTGAATTTACCCTTGTTACAAAGGATTGTTTTTTTTAATCTGGATTTCACTCAAAAGTGTCCAAAAACTTGCCTGCCAATTCAGGTAAAGCAAAGCTATTCAGCTCCTCAGAGCAGCAGTTGTGCTTTCTCGTAACAGGAGCCCTCGGGAAATAATTTCACTTCCTGCGACCAGCTAAGAAGTAATGGGTCTGATTCAATCACTCCAGCACAGCTGAGATGCTCAGCAAGTTACATGTGTTTTCATCAACTGTAAAGAAAAGAATATTGGAAAATGACTGTTCTGTTCCCTCGGAATGAGTGAGTGCTCCAGAAATCCTCTCCTACAGCACTGGATTTAGAGCTATTTAGCAATCGATGCAGGAAATAATTTAGAAATCATTGGTTCCATGTAGAGTAACTCTTAATTTAAGAAAGGCAGCTGAAACCCAAATTGGATCAAGGCAAGCTGAACTGCTGCAGCACATTGGAAGAGTTAGCTGAGGATCACAGACAAGAAAAAGCATTAATTTAAATAAACTGATTTTTCCCTCCAACTGGAGTATGCTTAGTCTGATCACTTCAGAATGTTGTGTTCAACTTTCAATAAAATGATATGCTTTCATATTAACCTGTCATTCTTAATCTTCACATGCAACCCTGGTGATCTTCACTGGCACAGGCTGATACAGAAGGACATTTGAGCAACCTGGGCTAGTGGAAGGTGTCCCTGCCCATGGCAGAGGGGTTGAAGTGAGATGATCTTGAAGGTCCCTTCCAATCCAAACCATTCTGTGATTCTATGACAAGAAGTTCCAGTTCCACAGGACAGTTGGCCACTCCACAATGAGAGGTCCAGTATTTACTGTCAGTGATTTGGTCAAAGTTATTAATTTTTCAGAAGAAGAGAGGAGGAAATAATCTTTAATTAGACAATGCCATTTTTACAGCCTGGAGCTGTGCTGAGAAGAGAAGAGCTCTTTTGGTTGCAACTGGAGAAATTCAAGGTTTCAGTGACCTTTTCAGACAAAAACAGAATAGCGTGAGCAAGTAGCTTCCAGCAAATTCCTGTGAGTCTCTTAGCTAGTTGACTTTGACTTTTTCTTTGGCTATTGAGCCTCAGGAGTCATTATTGGCTACCCCAGTGCTGCTAGCTCCCAGAAGCAGGGTCTCCCCAGCTCTCTTCCATGTCCATGCAGATCACAGCTTCCTGGTGTGACAAGGTCCACCTTGTCCTGTTTGGACAGTCCCTGACCTGTGGTAATTTATGGACTAGAGATAATAAAAAGCAAATTCCCATAAACAAGGGGAGTACTCTTGTTTGTCTAGCCCCAAATGATGCTAGAGACTCTTGAAGGCAACACAACATTCCCGGTACCTGAGTCCTTTAGGTGTCATCAAGAGATTTTAGATAACATAGAGGCCAAAACTGAGCAATGAGCATTTTCCAGCACAGCAACTTTGCTCTGATCCAAGACTGATGAAGGCACTGCAGAGCTCAGGGATATGCAGTAACTTTCTTACAGCACTGAGACTAAAGTCTGTCTTTTAAAAAGATATCCTGTGTTGTCTTAAAGGCTCAAGGAAGTTCTGGGGCACTTTGCCAAGCTTTTCATTTTATTAAGACCCTCTCACGTAGACAGGCTGATTTCATAGCAAGGCTGTGGGAGCCATCATGGCATCCCATTGCACCTGATGGTGATGAGGAGTGTCCCATTGCCTAGTCCTTGCCATCACCCAAACATCTCTATCTGGAGATCAAACCACAGCTGGGGACCCTCTCTGCTGGCCAGCACAGACCATGTTTCTCAGCCCCACATCAGCAGCTCACATTCCAGTCTCTCCTTAATTTTTAACATTCATCTAAGACCATCAGATAACTGCATCTGCCTGCTTTCTTCCAAATACACACAAAAAAGTAGATATTGATGCCTCATTGTTTCTTTCTAGTTTCCCAACTCAGTTACTTTCCCTTTTAAAACTCATATTGCCCTACTGTGTTCTCATGTAGCCATATACATCTCTATACAGATGTTCAGTGTTTCATCACTTTTCCACATCTCTTTACAGTACACAGATGGACCAGCAGTCCAAAATCTGTCACCAAATTCAAAGCACACACTGTTTTCTTATATCCAGACCAAGCTGGTTTTTCCTCTCTGCTTGATTTCAAATCCAACTTAAACCTCAGGAAAGCTCTGCAGATTTTAAAATGTCCTTTGCTACTACTTTCCTGGCAGCAGCAAGGGCAGCTTGCATGAGTGGCAGAGGCATCTCTCAGCCCCAACCCAAATAACACAATGCTTCAAAATAGGCTGGCTACCTCCAGGGATATTCAAGTGTACCACTTGGGAGTCGTGCTCTCAATTCTGCAAGACCCTTCTCCATGGATTTCCTAACCCAAGGCACTTCAATATCCATGCAAAACTCAAATGTACTTGAGCACTTGTGTGTCAACTCAAGTAGACCTTGAAACCTAAACAGCTGAGCCCCTTTATGCCAAGCACAACCATCACTGTGCTGTGGATAACCTCACCAGATCAGCTCCCAGTGGCCCCTGGATTAGCCTTTCTCAGTTAAGAGCAGCTGTCAGCCCTGAGCTATCCCACCTCCAGACGCTTTGGGTTAGACAGACAGAGCAGCAAGCTGCTTACAGAAGAACTGCACCAGGCATGCATCCCTGGAAGCAGTGCCAGCTATTCCCAGCTGCCAGGAGATGGTGCTCTTTGTTTTAGCTCAGGATTTCCAAACCCACTTTACAGGTTAGCAACTTCTTTTCCTCCAGAACTCTGTCTGCAGGAAAGATATAACTCCATAAATCACATTTGCAAACATGAATGGCCATACCCCAAGAGTCATTTGGGGGATTCATTTGCACAATAGATGTTATGAGAAAACTGGATGTATCAGAAGGATACAAGCTCCTATTCTATTATTACTTCTCCCTGGTTCTCTGCATGGGTCCTGAATGTGTTGGGGAAACTCAGAGCAGCAAGAAGGCTGCTTCCTGCTGGCTCCAAGCAGCTGACTGTCTCTGCTTCGTTCCCGGGGACAGCAATGACTCAGTGCATCAGCTGTGCAAGTTATTCATTCTTCCCCTGGAGATTCTGCAGCAGCAGAGGAAATACTGCCATGCATAGAGGCAAGTGCTGTCTCCTGTGCAGGTAAGAGGGCAAAAGGACAGGGTGGAAAAAACAAGCTTAATTCTCTTGACACTCTCTGGTTACTGCATTGACTTCATTGGAATGACTTCTGATTCATTTCCCCTGAGATGGAAGCAAGTCCTAAACTCAAATTAATGACAAGCTTTGGTGCATGTAAAACACCTCCTCCAGGTTAGTTTGCAGAGGATATGAGCTATTACCTCCTCCAGCCCCAGAGATTCAGCTGTCTATTGTAAACAGGCATTGCAGCTTCCAGTTTCAGGGATCCCCCCATTTCACTCCTCCACATGCTAAATACATGGGGGAATGGGGGTCAGCTGGGATTCCAGCCCCTCAATAACCTTGGCTGCTGAGGATGAACATCCTTTATTCACTTACCACCTCCTCATAAGCACAGAGGCTGAAAGGGGGGAACAAACTCCTTTCAGATCCCTGGAAGCCCTAACACTTTTGGAAGCTTCATTTTGGGGGCTGCCTGGTTGAGATGTTCCCCCAAAAGCTGGTGGCAGGTCACCATCATGTCATGTCAAAGCTTGGGTTTTCCCTGTGGCTTCCCAAGACACCATCTGGGGTTTGTCCTGTTGCCCCAGGCAACTTTTGGCTCCTTCCAACAACTGGGCAGGCACTGGCTCCACTGCAGGGTGCTACAGCCCTGTCTGTGGGAGGGATGTGTTAGAAACACTGTTGAGCTGTTAATAAGATTAAGACAGATCCACTCTGGAGCGCACAGGATGCACAGTGCTGCAGGCACTGCCATCCCAACAGGCTGTTAGCAGCATCTTTGTTCTTGTCATGGATTCTGCACCACATCAGCTATTGTCTCCCTGTCAGTGCCTCTCCAAAAAGATATCAGGGTCTCCCTTTTTGGTAGGTACTGTGGGTGTTGTGGAGCACCCCAGATCAAGCCAAGCTAGAGGAGCAGAGCTTAGTTTAGAGGTGCTGAATATCCTCAGCTCCCATAGACATCCACACGGCTCACAGCATCTGATGGGATGCTCAGCAGGTGCCTCAAAGCCAACCAGCAGTGTGCAAAGTGAACCCTTAGTAAATGATTCAGCAGTTGCCACTCCCACATACCCTCCAGGATTTCTAATGCAATCAATGGTCTCTGAGAGCTCAAATTTGACCTGGCACTAAACGTCCATGACATCCCTCCCCAGTACTTCGGACAGCATGAAAAATTGGGAACATCAAAAAAAGAGCCCTGAGAGGAGCACAAGGACCACTGAAAACATGCACAAAGTTGCAAATACTCCTTCTAGAAGTGCAACTGCAGTAGGTTTTCATCATTATCAGAAGATGATACAAATATAGTTTAATAAGTTTAAACAAAAATTGGGTTCAGGACAAAATGCAGATTTTTAACTCCTGTAATAGGAAGTAACATGACTGGTCAGAAAGGTTCAGCAACACTAAGGTACTGCCCAAAGTGCCATCAAATGCACTTCGCTAGGGAAAATTATATGTGACTTATGAGAATAATTCATTTTTATTTCACTGCAGCCACATTTGCCCTGGAATGATAAAAATCCATCAAGTCCCAAGACAAAAATACTCCAAGCACTAAGTGAATTAGCACCTAAATCATGCTATTTGATGACTTGAAATGGGGCCCAACTGCCTTCAGAGCACTAGACACCAATCACAAAATCCGTATGTGTTTGGCTACGTCTCATTCATCTTTAAGTTCTAAAATACCTAAATCCCATTTCCAACATGATGCAGGAACCTCAGCTATTCGCTGTTTTTACCCCCAGACTGCTCCAAAGCAGCTGGTCATGCTTCAAATTCAGGCCAGGCTGGTTTTCAGTCTCTCCTGTAGAAACACCTCTTCCCCTGCCACAGCCTCCACCCCAAGGCCCTGACACAGGCATCTTCAACCCATCCAGCCCCACTTTTGCTGGGTCCCAGTTACTTAGAAATTCAGCTCCTCAGGATTGCAGTAAGATAAATCCCAGCCATGTGGCTGCAGATTCCAACTCAGCCTGGAAAAGGGAGAAATGCCAACGCCAGCTGCTTTTGATGCTGCAATAAACCCAAGACAGAAATCATTGCCCTACAGCTTCAGGGTCTTCCACAGGGAGCTAAAAGCCAGCCATGGAGAAGGGTTTTAGCTGAAATAGAAGTCTGAGTAATAATCTGATACACATCTGGAGGGACCTCTGAGTCTTCTTTTATGCCACTTATACCTGATTGCAACACTTAATGGAAATCCAGCTATTAAAAATGAGAAAAAAAAGGCAGAAAGGCTTGTCTTGCACTTGGCCTTGGCTTCCCATCCCCCAGGGTTGAGGCCACCCCAGTGGCATTAATCTTCCAGAGAGACAGAGCGACAATTCCAATGAAGTTCAGCTGAAATCACTGAGGGCTCTCAAGAGGAAAATTAATTTTGTGACAATGCATAACACCTACAGTGATGTGTCAGGCACAGTAATTCAGGGAGAAAACCAGCTGTCAGGCACTGTGGGCTGGGGTAAATCAGGAGTGACTCCATCAAAGGCCCAAGAGTTACACCTGCATAAAACTGTCACCAGGGAAGGAAGTACGAGGCCCTAGGAGCCAACAAATAGAGTCTAAAGACAAGGCATTACTGTCCATAAATCAGGATCAAATCTAATGCCCAAGGGACAGCAGGGAAATCTAGGTCAGAGAGGACATGTCGGCGTGAGGCTGATGCAGGCAGAGAGAGCTCAAAAAATCATCATCTAACTCTTCCTACCTAAGGTTTTCCCACCACAACATGACCTGCTCCAGAAAGACCAGAGGACCAGCTATGTTGGCTCCTGGTGTCCACCTTCATTGGCAACAACAGAAACATTAGGAGAAAAGACCTTGTATGGCATCAAGTAGGATCCAGAATACATGCTACAAGGAAAACATTTGAAGAAAAAAAGAGAAATGGGGAGGTTCTGCTGAGACAGGCGAGACAGCAGACTGATCTAGTGCTAATGTGGTTTTCCTGCACTCTATTTCTAGAAGGTGGTGCCACCAAGGGTGCATCTGAAAGTCAATCAAAAAGTTTCCAAAAGTATATTAAAAGTTAAACCTCTCAAAGTAGTGCAGAATGTGGGGCAGAGCCACTGCAGTCATAAATCAGCATCAACTTGCTGGCTCCAGCTTTGGCTTAAGGAGGATCAGGCCATATGTGCTATATCTAATGCTGTAAGTGTCCTTGCCTTCAAGGTGTCTCCTTTCCTTACCTGCCACTCTGTCTCTTCTCCCATAAAAGATGAGTTTACTCCAAGAAGAGACAGCAAATATCCTTTGCAGACATCTCACTTCCCTGAAGGATATTTTTAGAGGCTTATCCTACCCTTCACTCCACCTTAGTGAAGAACCAATACAATTACAAACCCTCCACCTCCTGACTGCAAATACATGACACTTAAACTATTTGCCCACCCAGGAGAGCAGCCAGAAAGTCTGAAGTCTGTGCCCCAAGTAGAGGAATAAAGATTTCAAGGACCACAGGTTAGTTACCCTCCCTGAGAGCCCAGGAGATGCTCCTGCTCCTTCCTGACTCAGCAACACTCCATATCTTTCCATTCACAAAGCTCGAAGGCTTGCAAGGCTTCTTGTGGGACTTCTGTGGTGAGCTGGGGCCTGGCCAACAGGTTGGCTTGTCCATGGGCACCTTTCACAGACACCTTGGATGTCACCCACAAGCTCTTCACTCCTGGATACCCCCAACCTGGGGGAAAGAAGCAGTTCTCCTGTGCTCTACACGTGCACACCATGCAGGCAGCACCATGAGCAGCTCTGCAGACTCACCCACTGCTTCTTGCGATTAAAGACACCCAGGACATTGGTATCTTTGGCTCTGGCCCTCCTCTGTCCTGCTGCAGCCAGCAGTGCAGGGATAGGGACATTGCTTTGCTCTAGGGCAGGCAGCTGCTCACTGCTTCTCTGGAAGAGCACAGGAAAGCCAAGGCAAAGTCATGCCTCTGCTGTCTGCAGGAGCACCCAGCTCCCTGCAGTCAGAGTTGGTGGCTAAATCACCATCTTCTGCAGGTTTAAAAACAGCCAAGGCTGCACTCCTGAAAGCTTTTGAGGTTGTGGTAGAGCAGCCTTGATTCAAACCAACCATTTGCTGAATTATTGTGTGTTATTAAAGCAGGAGGAGGCAGCAGCTTGACAGCTGTGCCAGGACCAACCTCTCCATCGGGCACATCTCTCTGCCTTCAGCGGCACAGCCTGGTGTGTTGCTTTGAAAATGAAAAGCTGGGGATAATTACACAAACCATGACACCTTATGCAGCTTCCCCAGAGTCTCTGCCACAGAAAGGTCAGGTGCCAGGTAACTGTGGAAGCTGCAAGGAAAGCAGGAGCAGAGAGCCCTCCCCTTGCTCCTCCTCTGCCTGACCTCCCCGCGGTGTGCCGACTACTGCTGAAGCAGTTCTTGTGGAGTGGTTATTGCACACCATTGCCTCGCCCACATCTGCTGGAAGATTTCTATGAAAAGTTGCAATGAAAACAGATTTTTTCAATCACAGGGAGGTCTGTTTTCCTCCAAAAAATGTCCCTTCCCCCAGTCAAACGCTCAAGACTCCAAACCTGCTGCCACCCTGACCTTAGAAGAGGCAAAACACACTGAAATAGTTTCTTATTCAGCCCAGGGATGTTTCACATACTAAAGAGCTGAAGGTTTTTAAGAAAAATAACAGAAGGAACTCTCAAATGCTATCAGTAGAGGTGCTCCTGCTTGAGGAGACAGGATAAATACATGACCTACACATCAACTTTCCTGCTTCAGGCTCTAGAATGAGCTACTTTTAAAAGAGCTAAATGACAGTCAGATTTGCAGCTATGATGATCAACAAGGACTCTTCCATCCCAGCAGATACAGCAGGTACAGCATTTCAGCTGAGAAGAGAGAAGCTTCTAGATCAAGTTCTGGACAGGACATCTCTGCAGATATTGCTGATTCACCCACAGGTTTGTGCCACAACGATAAAAATTTCTAAAGAGAATACGAAAATATGGCAAGCAGCCTTTCTACTGTGTTTTCAAAGAGATAGAAGAGGACATCCAGAAAACTTCAGGAGAAGTGAAGCAACATATCCTCTGGGAAAAGCCCATTTTTAGAGTCTTCTGGTAGCAGTGTGAGTGAGCCAGAGGGTATTTGGAAGAGCATGACTACCAGCTAAGCTTAAGCATTAGAATCATAGAATGGTTTGGAAGGAAACTTAAAGATCCCCTGCCATGGGCAGGGACATCTTCCACTAGCTCAGGTTGCTCCAAGCCCCATCCAACCTGGCCTGGAACACTCCCAGGGATGGAGCAGCCACAGCTCTTCTGGGCAACCTGTGCCAGTGCCTCAGCACCCTCACAGGGAAGAATGTCATCCTTAAGTCTAATCTAACCATGGCCTCTGTCAGTTTAAAGCCATTCCCTCCTGTCCAAAGTCCTTCTCCAGCTCTCTTGTAGCCCCTTTAGGTATTGAAAAGCCACAACTGGGTCACCCCAAAGCCTTCTCTTTTCCAGGCTCAAAACCCCCAACTCTCTCAAGTCTGTCTCCATAGCAGAGGTGCTCCAGCCCTCTGAGCAGCATTGTGGCCCGACTCTGGACTTGCTCCAACAGTTCCATGTCCTTCCCATGCTGAGGACCACAGAGCTGGACACACAACTCCAGGTGGGTCTCACCAGAGTGGACTAGAGGGGCAGAATCACTCCCCTCACCCTGCAACCCACCCACAGTGTTTTTGATGCAGCCCAGGACACAGTTGGCTTTCTGGGCTGCCAGCACACAGTACTGGCCATGTCCAGCCCCTTTGGCTTGTGCTTAAAAATAGAAAAATAATAATAAAAAAACCTAATAGCCTTCTTGGCTATAATCTTGGTGTTGGGAAACAAAGAAAAAGTAATGAGTAGTGAGGGAAACTTTATCTTGTAGTTTTGACATTCAGTTTTCTCTGCTAATCAACTCATAACATACATACAGGAAAGCAGTCAAATGGATCAAGTGATAACAAGAGAATTGAGGCACTAAGAAGTCCTGGATTGAGTTCCTCACATGCAGTATTGGATACTGGCTAATCATTCATTGCTTTCAAAACCTCAGCCAGGGTAGTGTAAGTGCATCACTGGATAACTCTGCTCATGGATGCAGTGTATTCCCCTTGGGCAGAAGCTTGGAGTGCCAAGTGTGTGTGCAGTGCTGCAGACTGAACATGACTGAACACCCAGCAGGATTCTAAAGGAGACAAGAGGCAGCCAATGAACAGAGATAAAATAAGTGAGAGCTCATGGACTAACTCTGCACTGTAAAACAAAGAAGGACCCACACAGGGATGGATAGGGCAGGGAGAAGAGACTTCTGCTATTCATCTTTTCCTTGTCCTCTGGCACAGGAAAAAAACCAGGAGCCAGGTGTTTGTGTGGTTTGTTTTCTTTGTTTAGGAAAAGAACAGAAAGATGCAGAAAAGCTACAGAAGATGGCACAAGTACTGGAGGGCAGGACACCTGAGACCAGTCTGGAGGAGGAAATAACAGAGATAAATTTATATTGTACAGAAGGGGGAAGAGAGGAGGAGAACAGGATTACAGTCTATAAATATTCTCAAGGTACCAGTATAAGTGAAGGATGGGAATTAGTCAGAATCTTAGAGGATGGGAGAAAATATGGCTTGAAGTTAAGATATAAAATTAGGCTACATTTCAAGATGTATTTCTTGATGGAAAAGGGCAGAGGAGTGGAACAGGGAGCACAGGGGTGCCCATATACCATGTCCCCATTACAGCACTTCTGGATGGACCTTAGCAGGCAATGAACTCCAGTTCTGCCCTTCGAGAGGGTTCCAGATGTCTCTTTTTGGCAACACTGTCAACAGTCAATTTTGTTGTCTTGTAAATTAGCACTACAGATGAAAACTGAGCAAATAAGAGACTCTTCAGTTTGGCAAGAGAGAAAATTAAAGGGAAGTAATTCTGCTACTGAGCTGTAACAGATTTTTTTTTAATGATTTTTTTTAACCGTGAAACAAAAACAAACCAATAAAAATCATTCTAGGTCAAATCAATTTAATTTGACCTGAAGCTAAATGTCAGATCTAGTTTACAGCAAACTTCTAATACCAAAAGGTCCCTCATGGCAGCATGTGCAACATGGTGCACAAGGGAGACTCTGGAGGGTGCCCTTAATTTTCCCTACCTCACCCCAGTTGCACCTAACAGGCTGCAGCTCTCTTCGGAGCCAAAGGAGCATCTTTTATTTTCTACCCTAACTTCTCCCCAAGTCAAATCTCCAGCATAGCACCCACCTGACCAAAGCCCTAAATCACACTCAGACCCATCAAAGTTCACAGCACTTTGGATTTAAGCCCATGAAATTATTCACCACATTGTACAGTTGCTATAGTAACATCCTATTGAGTATTAATATAAATCACTGTCCCAAAATCCCATCTATTGGAAGGAGTTGTGCAGAAGGGGCAAGAGCCATGTTTGCCTGCACAGCTTTCCATTCTCCATTGCTCCCAGCAGCAGGTGATCCAGGCAGGGGATTAAACATGTCCTTCCTTTCCTCAGCTCTGTCAGTTGTGGCACTGAGCTATGGGAGGCTAAAGGCAAAGGGCAATGGGCTCAGCTTCTCCAAAGCAGCTGCTGTTTGAAGCTCCTTCTTCACAGCAACCTGCTAATACATTTTCCATAAGTGAATGAACAAAATATGCTTTAACTTAAATGCAGGCAATGGGTATTTCTGTTAGCCCAAGCAAACAAGGGAAAACTGAGCCCCTTTCCACTCCTTTGTTCACAAGAATTTAGACTATGACCCTGAAGAGATTAAATTTTTCAGTAGACCTTTCTGAACACTTTCCTTTCACTGAAAAGAACAATAAACTTTTTTTTTCTGTTGAATGTTAGAACAGTGCACATTCCTTAGCAAACATGAAATTAAGTCAGTGCAGAGCTGTGGATGAACAAAGACTGGATGGAGGAAGAACCAGGCTGCATCATGCTCTAAAGCACAAAGTCACTACATTTTTCCACTAAATTCCTCTTCCAAGAGGAAAACTGGCTTCCAGCATTTAAATACAACTGGTTTATTAGGCAATGGCTTTTCACAATAAATTGGGAATTTTGAGAGGTTTAAAACAGCATTTGATGCCTTCTTATCCAGATGCCACATGGCTCAGGTGATACATCTCTGCCCATGAGGGTGGCAAATGTCTATGTCAGCCCTGGGACTGTAACCAAGAGCTTCCAAGGTTCATACAGCTCCCAGCCTGACCTGAAATAGCCCAAAGACAATAACTAATGTTTTCCTCCTTTAAAAACTGGAAACAGGAGAGATCAGGGAAGTTGAAGATGGGAGACTGCATGAAGAGCATTTCCAACAGACTATTTATATCCTTCCTGGCTCAACATCCACTTTCCCTGCAGCCATTTAACACAGTTTCGCAGTGTGAAAGGGCCTTCATGTGGATAAACATTCAGGTCTGTCACTGTAAGGTACTCACAACATATGGGCAGACTCTTCAATTTTAGCATTTTCATCCAGCTAAATACATCAGATACAGGTTTAAGGATTTTGTGCCAGCTTTTAACCAACATGACAAGCATAAACAGTCATTCCAGTGAGATATTTCTGTCTGCACATCCAGGATGCTATTAAACACCTCCCTTGGCTGCCATCCCTGCTCCCAAGCCAAAGGCTGTGCTGGCAACTCAGGTCAAGCTCCTGTTTTGGGGGATTGAGAGTCCCTATCTCCTGCCTGGACCTGCCTTGGGGTGTCTCCAGGTGGGTCTCACCCAAGCTACAGTCCAACATCAGATTAGTCTTCAAGGGAGAAAGCAGAAATGGCTTTCCCATCCTAACAACATGCTTCATCCCCCAGCCCAGTTTACCCAGTCTCTGCATCTTTCAGCTAGCTCTTGAGTCAGCTTGAAACCTCACACAGATTTCAGACATCTCTGTACCAGGTGGCTAAACTGCATCAGAGATCTTTGGCACTTGCCTGCCCCAGGAGCTACATGGGCAAAGCAGCCCCAGCAAATTTTGGGTAGTGATGATCAGAAGGAAACAGCTGAGAAGGGAAGTGAAAAGGATGCAGAGCCAAAAGGAAGACCAAGGAACATTGGCTAAGAACAGGGAGAGGTATTGGGAGTGTGGAAAAACATGGCAGAGCAGGGTGGAAAGCAGAGAGAGAGAAAGATATTGATGTGGAGGGAGTGAAATAGGCAGAACAGAGTGAAAATTAAATGAAAGAGCAATGCAGAAGAATTAAAACAAAGCCATGGGAACAAAGGACGAGAGAGAGACAGAGAGAGAAGAAAGCAGAGACTGGTTTATGAAACGGGTGAGAAGAGACAGAAGAAATTTTAGAAGCTCTAGAACACACATACCTGTCTGTATGTACACTCTGGAGGTTACTACATTTGATGTACACTTCCCTCATTCATATTTATCCATCATACATTTCTGGGACAGTATTTTTAACCATGTACAGAAACACATTAGGAGCTTTTCTCACTTCCATTTTGGAGGAAGGGCCAGGCACTTCCCAGGCACAAGGCAAATCTCTTTTTAGCATAAATTCAGAAAGACTATCAGAGCAAACCCAACGCCTATGAATAAATAACTCTGTTTCTGTGGAGGAGGCGGTGGCAAGGAGCTATTCTCAGACATGCACCCAGCCCCGAAGAGGAGGATGTTTGGGAGTGAATGAGGAGGTGTTGGCCTCCCTGCATGGAATTTTACCTGCCTCCTCAGGCATTTTACCTGTCTTCCTGCAGGGAAGGAGCTTTTCCAGCCTGAAGCAGCAAAGAGCATGAGGTACAACGTGTACACAAAGGCAGAGGAACATGGTGATCATGTTAGCTGCTGTGCAGGTCCTCCTGCCTAGACCAAGGCAGCTCCTTCTTGCACTGTGGCCATGCCAGTCTGCTGGATGATACCCTGAGACCAGTTCAGCAGCACCAGTCTGACATTGTTTTTGTTCCCCATCAGGTGCAGGGACCTTGGCTGGAGCAGAGCCACTGGTGGAGAGAGCAGGGAGACAGGATGCTTTGCTCTGTGCTGCCATCCTCATCAGCAGGGCTGGGATATTGCTGGCTAACACAACTGCACTGGGAAACACTGGGCAGGAAGAGGATTAGCTTAAGGCAGAAAATGTGCTGATTTAAGGCTGAACCTTCCCCTAGTGTCATCTATGTGCTTGAATCAGTCAAATAAGCTGTGGTGTCCTGTTCCCTGAACATTACAGCTGCTCTGTCCCGCACTGAAAGTATCAGCTGAGTACAATTTAACCAGTTATAGGAGGAAGAATCCAGAAGTTTGTATAAGCCACTGATCCCTTTTTGGGTAGAACAAGGAAGAAAGGCAGGGATTGAGTCTGAGGAAACACCAGCTCCAGTTCCTTCCCCTTAGGGCTGCTGGAGGCTGACATAACTTAGTCCTGCTTCAAGGCTGCTCTAACTCCAGTTGCAGTCACTAGTGTAACTGTGCATGAAGTAGTAGCACATGGAGATGCACAAAGCCATTTCTACCTACCTTTCCCCCCAGGACCCTTTGCCCCAGCCAGATGCCATTTGACCATACAGTACATTTAGCCTGCTTTGAAAAGCATCTCTGCCCCTCCCTGGGAGGTGGCTGGGGACAGCCATGAGCTGAGACGCAGGAGCTAAACAAGGTTTGACAGGACTCATGCAACAATCTTCTGACTACCTGTTTACCCACATGTTCTTTCTCTTTGGCTGCTGGATTTTACTGATTATCTAAATTATGCAGCCTTATTCACCTGGAAGTGTATGAAGTAGGACATTGGTGCAGTTTATAAGATGGCACTGGAGGCATTACTTCAATGAGAGGTAAAAACAAAATAAGACTTGTCCATCTGCAATTCTGCTTTACTCAACTGCCTCTTACAGCAGCTGAGCTGACAGAGATGGATCCTCCTGAGAGTCCAGACACTAAAAATATCAGTAATGTGCATCAGAGTCTGAGTGCCCGCACAGCTTATACTCATTAAATTCAAGTGCGATCTGCGAAGATACAGATTTTTGCTTAAAAATCAGTAGGTTTCTCAATTCTGGTCCATTCCCAAAGTCTCTTGGATTGGATTCCCAGAGGGTCTGACTGCAGCAGAGATGGCTTTAATGAAGTTAACAGGTTGGCTGTGTCTCATGGCCAAACGAATATGCCAGAGATGCAGGGAGAAGGCAGGAGGGGAAAGCTAGGTGTAAATGCAGCAGCACTGAACTCCAGGCAGGGCTGTGGCTCAGCAGCAGAGGCTATGAAGATGCAGAGGTGCTGCTTAAGGGCTGGAAGCACATGCAGAAAGTGGAGAATGCATGAGTGTCCAGATGGAAATCATTCTCTCCCATGGTTCTCCTCTGACATCCATCTCATGCAAAGCAATGCAGAGCACAGGCAATGCAGGAACAAAACTCTTAAAGAATTTGAGATGTGGGAGAGGTTGCAGAGTTTCAAGCACAGTCTGCCTTGATGCCACACCTAAAGGAGCTGGAGATCTTGGATATGAGGCTTGCTGCCAGCCTTGGAAATGGCTGAAGGTCCCTTCTGCTCATCAGCACTGCAGCCCTCAAAAATAAACCTATTTCCTGTCAGTACTTGGCAGGAGATATTGCTGGAAGGGAATGGCAGCCTGTTCAAAGGGGCTAATGGAAGTGGGGTAAATGCCTCCCAGATGTGCCAGGGCTCACACACAACAAGATGATACAGTCTAAGCTCCTGCCCTTTCCAGCCCAACCATGACTCAGACTTCATGACTCATGCTAGACTTCTCCACCTTCTTGTCGACTGAACTTCTTGGGGTCTTCAGCTGAGAAAAGTCCATCCTATTTACCACCAGCTGCAAAACCTTTAAAACAAGGAGCCAGACTTTTGGAGACAAGCTGCTTACTGATCCAGGAGCCTGCTGCTTTTCAACACATTTTAAGAACACTTCTTGGGCAAAGGAACCAGATTTTAACAAAATGTAAAGCTGTAAGTAGGGAACATTGGGATCACTAGGTAGAGCTGTCCCCTTCCCCACTGCTGAATGCTTCTCATGGGGCTCTTTTCAAGACATCAACCTCTGTCTTAAAAAACAATTTGACTTTTGATTCCTTACACCCATTGTAAAATGGTTCCACGACATGACCGCTCTGATATTTAGGAGTCTCCTAAATTTCCAGCCTAAATTTATTCATCACCAACCTACATCCATTAGTTACTCTGGCAGCATCAGCTCTTGCCCCTTGAAAATATTTATAGGAAGCAATCATTCCCTTGGAGCTCTCATTTTGCTAGACTGAACAAATTACTGTCTCTAGTCTCCAAAGGAAAGCTCTCCACCCTTGGATACTAAATCTCATGGTGAGTCTAAGATGCCTGGTGCTATGCTCTGGGAAGTTTCTTCTATTTTCTGTCCTAAATTCTTCTTTAGTGCTAGGTACTTTAAGCCACTCTTTAATAATGCTTCTACACACAGAAAGGCATTTTAGTGCAGTGCAGACAACTCAGACCATTATTTCATTTGCCTAGAGTAGCATGAAAATCCACTGATAGCACTAGGTTAGTTTCTGAAGTGTTATTCTTCCTGGTTCAACCATCACAATTTTTGCTCTGGTATCATGAGAGGAAGAAAAATATTGATAAGGGTCAGAAATGATGCTGAATTTGGAAGCATACAGCACTGTCAGGGTCAAGCAAACAGTTAGCAGTTTCTCTAGCAAGCATGGCCATGCAGTAAATACCATATAAAAGAATCAAAACCAAACTACTTCAAAACACACCCATCAGTACACATGTACATGTACACAAACACACAACTACAAGCATATCCCTTTCTCTCCCAAGCAGGGAGATTAACTCTCAGCCTCTAAAACTGCTGGAATCACATTTCAGGATGACCACTGAGTGCCTTTGCCCAGTCACTGCATCACTGTGCTCGAAATGGAGAGCTGTGCTCACACTGAATTTTAGTCAGAGCATCCTGGCCCCATCTGTTTGAGATTAAGACCACAACAGAGCAGAGCATTAATAAATGATCTGCAATTCCCACCCTCCTCCACTTTGAAACAGAGGGGGAAAAAATATTCCCAACACCCAAATGCACTTTTCAGCAACAAATAATGATTTAATGATTTGGTTGAGCATTAAGCACACAAGAAAAAAGTTTAATGCAGAACCTGAGCACCATCCTATCTCACGGGGCTATTGTTTCAGCATGAAGAATTATATATAGCTGAGTCTTTTTATTAGATTAATTCAATTCTTCTGCTGCTTAGACTGCTGCTGTATATCCTTTCTAAATTAAGTTTGGTTTTCTATACCTGCAGCTATGGTTATCCTGCGTATTTTCCTGTGTATTCCACTGTGAAAATCATGATTAAGTTCATTTGTCATAAAACAAACATGATGCCATGAATGATAAATAAGCACAGGGCACTGCAGAGACTGCCAGTGCAGTTCTGCTTCCTCAGTGCCTGAGGGGTGGGGAGGGTTTCTGTGTTGCTCATGTCTGAGATTAGAAAGCTTCCTAATGAAGAAATCTGTCTAACAAATGATGTCATTTCTGGCAAAGCCACGAGCCTAATTTGCAGGGAAGGGCCCAGCGACCCCAGCATCACCTCCCTAGGCATGCGGAGAAGTTGCCTTTGCTGGCTCTCAGGCAAGGAGGATGCAGTGCAGGGGCAGCAGTGGGGGCTGCCAGCCTGCCCCTGCCCCTCAAACCCACGGGCATGAGCTGCATGCCCCACACATCTCCCCAGGGTTTACAGTGGGACATTCACCCCAAGTGGACACTGCCTGCTGTCACCTTCCCTGCATGCCTAGAGATCCAGAGAGCCCAACCACTACTGCACACTTCCCCACCCCAGCTCCCTTCCTTCCCACTCCCATCAGAGAGTAAAGGGGTCAGTGAAATATTCACAGCCAGATCATGTTAGAGACATCTCAGGCTGAACTATTATATTAGGCAGTGTCTCACCAGTACCCATGACAAGATTCCCCAGCCCATATCCAGCAGCAACTGGTTAGGGTCTCCCACCACTCAGCACAGTGCCATAACCAGCAAGCCATGGGCTGTGTTTCTTCCCATCTTTCATGTCCCAAACTTCTGGAGGTGTTAAAGCAAATTGGCCCACCTCCAGGAGAGTCACTTCAGCCCCCTGATGAAATCCAGAGCATGGGAAATCAGACCCTCAGGTCTTCTGGGCACCATAAGCTCCCTGTCCCACTACCCTCATATCTTTATCACCATCCCTGGGTTTCAGCACTTCATGAAACTGAAGCCCATTTTCCCCCATGATGATTATTTAACTCAGGACAGGTCAAATGCTAAGCTCAGATCCCAGAAGCCTTCAATGTTTTGTGGCACTCCTGGCTGGAAGATAAGGTGTGCTGCAGTCCTCAGCCTCTGTTGCCCTGCTCTTGCTTCCAACCTTTGTCCTGGAGTCTCCACCTCGGCAGACTTGATCTGCATCAACTTACTTCTGCAGAGCCCACAGGTTCTTACTCAGACCTCTTAATTGCATGTTTAACACAAAACACGGGAATAGCCAGAATACAAGCCCATGCTTTGCTAAGCCATAGCAAATAGAAAAAGCTGTGACTTGCAAGCTATACCAAGGTCTTTGCTGCCTATAAATCAATCCTACTCAGTCTCTTCCTTCTCCAATTCCCAGCCCACCCAGACAACTTTCCTTGCTCTTAGGTTATCTCAGCCCTCTGGCTATTTCTTCACCTAGCAAGCCTCAATAAAAACATATCCTTTTGCCATTTTCACTGCCTGCTTGCTCCAGAGATCCCCAGGCTCAAGGAACTGTTTTCCACTAATCTCACACTCAGAGGCATCCATGGGTCCATTGTGTTCAAGATCACCTCTGGAGCTGACAAGTCCTAAACAAAGAGCCTGCAGAAGCAGCCAAATACTGACCCACTCAATGCAGTAGCTGCAAACCAGCTAAACACAGCAACAGCCATTGGGATGAGAGCCCATGAGAGCTGCCTCCAGACCAGAGGTAGCTCTTCTTTCTTCACAGGGTAATGGATAGGACTGAGATAGGAATTACCTGCAAACATTCAGAGCAAATTTGTAACCTCTCCCTGTGGGTTGTCAGTGCACTCACTCCATTCAGCTGAAGGTTAATTCTGCTTAATTTACCTTATTTATAAGTACCACCACCATGTTGGCTTTCTTCCCCAGTCCTTTCTGTCTTCTGTGTTCCTGAGTGGACCCAAATTCCACATTCCCAAAAATTTCTTTGGCTAATCCTATCTCGTTCAGTTTAAAATGCTTCAGTTAGTTGCTATTCAATATCCTCCCATTAATGCAGTATTTTCTTTTCTATCCATAATTAAGTCAAGATGCAAATATATTCTTCTTCCCTCTCCAAGAGCATCATCACCTCTTTCTAGAGCCTATCAGACATGCACTTTCTTGCCTTTCTGACACTCTGATCGACAAGGTTGTTCTCACTTTGCTTAATTGCTCTAATTACATGCTGTCTGCTGTGCTGTGAGAAGCTGTAAATAAAAAGCTACTCACAGTATCATCTCAATCCATACTGCCCTCCAAAGCAGCAATCCCCATGGCCTCTGCTTGCAGCACAGACAGGCTGGGGACAGATTTTGTGCAGAGCTACCTAACCAACAAGTCTCTAACATGGAAAGGCCAATGCCATAGGTTTAGGTGTCTCTGCAGGGCCTCAGCACAATAATTAGCTGATCAAGGACCATTCCTCATGTGCCTAAACTGCTCTCCACATCCAGCTGCATGATTGCAGCAAAATGAGTCAAGGTCTGCTACAAACTGTACTTTTTACCTATAGTGTTTTTCAGGAATGATATCCCAGTTTTGCAGCTATTCACATATTTTACACCTAACTGAAAGCTTGATGAAGCCAGTCTAAATTGTTTCTACTTACATAAAGCTTTCAAGGCAGGTCACCTCCATCCCCTATAGGAACAAACCATGGGAGGAATTAATAAGTTTCTACATAACTTAACCCAGAACTGGTACAAAGACACATTCTAGCTACAAGACCCTTTGGGATGATCCAAACAGCACATAGGCAGACAGGAAGACTGTGCCAAGTGCTGGGAATTTTTCCATAGACATTATTAAACAAGGAGAGGAATTGCTCCCTGTGAGCAGAGGCTTGCTGCTTTTTAAATTCAGTCTCAGGAAGACCTGCACTGAATCGATGCTGCATCTCTGCTAAGTGCAGAGTGGGAGCTCCCCAACCAGCCAATAATGGGGTTTGTCAGAACAATTAAATTGGAAAATGCATTTTTAGGTGTCACCAAGTGACTTGCAACAATAGCAAGAAAGTCAGTTAAAAAAATAAAATCTAATAACCTGCTGCTCAGTGAAGGAGATACAGACAGCAAACCTCTCCCTCAGGCTGCACACACACACAGCTCAAGCACTGCACAGCACAGAGAGTGGAATTTCACAACTCCACAAGGCAGTGCTCAGGTTTTTAGCCCCTTTTCCTAAGGGACAGGCAGAGCAGGGAGAGCCTCTAACCTGCTTCCTCACCAGCAATCCAGTGCTGCAGTCACTGGGCAAAGCATTCTTGCTGGAGAGTGACCATGCACAGAGCCAGTCCAAGAGAGGAGATGCTCTTCTCATTTTACAGGTATGAAATCATGAGATTGAAAACTTAAATGACATGCCCAAAGCCACACTGGGAGGTCAATGAAGTGAATGGCCACCTCAAGTCACTGTTCACCACACAAAATAGGTGTCTGCCACGTGACCCTTCACTTGT
This sequence comes from Acanthisitta chloris, assembly GCF_000695815.1. Lineage (NCBI taxonomy): Eukaryota > Metazoa > Chordata > Aves > Passeriformes > Acanthisittidae > Acanthisitta > Acanthisitta chloris. Next base: position 43,968 of record NW_008686585.1, on the reverse strand, counting down.
GTGCACTCAGCAGGTGACTCTTTACAGTCACAGCAAACACTGCTGGGGGCTCACAAAGCTCTGCTGCAGCACCATGCTTAGAACAGACCCAAGGTCTTCTAAAAGCATATCTTGAAATTTAAAAACCTCTTTTAGGGCATTACTCTTGTATTCAAAGCAGCACCAATGGAGAGGCATTTATTGAGCTTGGTTAAAGAGTGAGTGATCATAATAGTTTCTTTCCCCCAAAAGGAAAGCTCCATCATCACAGCTTAAAAGTGGAGGTAAATGGGTTCGTGCAGACATCCAAGGCATCAAGCTCCTCACTGTAACACAGACTTTGTAACCCACTAACCTGACATATGAAGGCAAAATAATATCTAGCTCTTAGAGAGTCTTTTTCATCAGTAGATCTAAGAAAACTTCGCAAATGCTGGTTGTGTCAGTGTTTTTAACTGCCTGGTGAATAGGGAGAGTGCAGAGAGAGGGTTTTTCTGAAGGTAGCTTTGGAGCACCAGGTTTGATCAGTACCATCCTACAATGGGAAAAATGACTCAAAGGCTGCTAAAATTCAATGGAGCCATTATGCAGACTTCAAGGGGCTTTGAAGCAGAACACCAGGGATTGCAGTAACTTTTACTACAATTGCTTTTACAACAATAAAACCACATGATGATAATACACTTTGCCTTGTACACCCTCATATATCCAAGAGCTTGAAATGATCTGAGGTTGGCTGTTCCCGAAGGCACATCCACAGTGCTTCTGTGTGCTGTATGTCCAGCTGTAAGTGATGCTAAGGATCCTGCAGCAGACTAAAGAGACTTTAAAAGACCAATTTACAAAATGCCTATTCCAAGGTTCAGAGCTTTTCAGTGTTTTGCACAGCATAGTCAAGCTTTAAAACAATGCCATCTGTCATGATGAAGTATTTCTTGAAATAACACCAAGAAGGTTGGGATACTTGAAAGCACCATCAGTCCAACTCAGATGTCACACCTCAATACCTGTGCAACAACAGACCTTGGCAAATAACTGGGATGAATCCTGATGCCCATGAAGTGATTTGGGGGGGATGGAGGGTGTTTTGGTTTTTTTTAAAGGTAGCTTTGCTACAATATCACACATTTGTGTACCATACATTCCTGCCAGAGAAGGATAAGTACACTCTTCAGATGCAGCAGCTCCTCTGTCTACATTTTCCTTGTAATCACATTTGCAGACTGATGATAAACTTCATTCTCAGGATGCCACAAGCAAAAAGGCTGTGAGCAGCAAAATAATTTCAGACCAGAGAGTTAGGAAAAAATCTTGACATGAGGGTGGCAAGGCACTGGCACAGGTTGCCCAGAGAAGCTGTGGCTGCTCCATCCCTGGGAATGTTCCAGGTCAGGTTGAACAGAATTCAGAGCAACCTGGTCTAGGAGAAAGTGTCCCTGCCCATGGCAGGGGATTGGAACTAGATGGTCTTGAAGGTTTCTTTCAACCCAAATCATTCAGCATCTACTGCTGAAATTGCTGCTCTTCTGCAAGAAAGAGTTGAACCAAAAGTGCCTTGAAATTAAGAGAGTGACTGCCACTTGACCACAAACGTGGCCGAGGAGACAGAACCATGTCCAGTCAGCACAAATACAGCTACCAGCAATTCTGGTGGGAAGTGTCACATGAAACACCCTGCACAGAAAGGCTGGTGATTTACCAGAATGCATTTCCTTGCTGATTAAAGAAAATCCCAACTATATGTTGTGCTGCTCATCACTTTAGCTAAACTATACCCTACAAAGGTTCAATTTTTATGCCAATCAAGAAACAACACTGTTCAACATGGAAGACTCCAACACAAAGAAAGCACACAGGAAAGCAATCAGGTGGCTGTAACCAGTCAGTTGGACCATGCACTTGGAAGCAGTGAGACACAGGCTCCACTGCCTGCTCCAAAAATCACTTTATACATCTTTTATAGCTTATAAATAAACAAGTATATGAACAGGGACTGAAATTGGGTCCTTTGCCTTGGAGGTCTGCCTGAAGCACTAGTACTTTTCTATTCAATGGCCATATGCAGGCTCCTGCACTTACCCTGCTGGGGTGTGGGCTGTACCCAGCTCTCCTGAAAATGGAGATAAGGCATTAATGTCCTAGGCAAGGGCAGATTCTCACCTCATCCCTTTTCCTCATCCCAAATCAGCTGCTTTATCAACTATTTGAGCTTCCTAACCTCAGTGCCAATGGCTTAGGTGCAAAAAATTGGACCTGCAGCTCCTAGGTGGCAAGTTCAGCACCTCCAGACTCACTGCTGTTGTACAGACCCAACTGGAGATGCAAGTGACCCCCAAAGGAAGAGGTGTTTAAGGAAAGCAAGGGTGGAACCAACAGCTCTGTTCTGAAATGGCTTTTCTCCCCATCACGGTTATTAATACCTCCCTTGTCCAACTTTAAGGACAGGGCAGTGATTTAAGTGCTTTTACTAGCCCAGTGCCAAGACTAAATTAATGATGTATATTAATAATATACAGCATTTTTAATGAAGCTAAGGCCATTTTCTGATGCATAAAACAGTAAGCTAAAAATGACTAATTTTAAAATCAATACAAAATTCACTCCCCAGTACTACCACATAAACTATAACTTTTATGCTGTGTCTTAAATATTAGATGAAAGTGGATGGAAAACTCTGTTTGACTGAGAAAGTTCTCAGCCTCTTCAGCCTCAGAGATAAGCTACAGGTTTACAAGTGATTTTGGAACTCCCTAGAGAAGAAAAACCAGAAGAATCACTGAACACAGTGAAAGACCATTCAGAGCACTGAGTGTTACCTGGTAATACATGAAGGGCACGTGCTGGATGGACACAGAGGTGTTACCTTAACTTGCAACCTGCAGCACAGGACAACACCAATACTGACAGTGGCTGTCTCCCCTCCAAATCACCCCACAATACTCCTCTCCAGCCTCTTTATTCACCAGGACAAGCTCACTAAGATGAGTATGATCCTTCCCCACTGCTTCCATGGAACAGCTTATCCAGGTTTACCAAGCAGCTGCTCACCTTTGAGCTAGAAGGTTACATTTATATACCCTTGTCCCTTTTCACTTAAATCATAGCACTATAAAAATAATCCAGAGACACCACAGAGCACTTAGCCTGGGATTCCTCTTGGCCCATCTCTGGCCACTGAGTTTTTGTTGGGGGTTTTGGTGGTTTCTCTTTTGAACCTTTTCTGGTGGCATGTGTGAACACAAGCACCATGCCATGGAGCACAGTGGTATTTGTGAAGCATCACCCAAGACTGTGCACCCAGACTTGTGGCAGGAGAGCACCCAGAGGTGTCTGAGGGCATAAAACCTGCTGGGATAGGAGCAATGCATGCAGAGGGTAGAGTCAGACCCCTGGACTCTCATCTGGAATCACTTCTGACCCTCATTCCTTCTTAAACTAGCTAAAACCATGCTAACTGACCCATCAAAACCCATAGAGGTGACACAACTAAGCAGCCAGATGACAGCAATCCAGTGTTTGAGCTGGACATCTGTGGGCTAAGAGACCCTCACAGGCATGAACACAGGATGCACAACATTAAGAAAGGCATATTCCTTGCTTTGAAAGAAAATAGTAAGTATTCCTGCTCCCAGACTTTTCACTTCCATCTAGCTGAAATTCATCCTCATGCTTTTCTGACAAGCAGTGGTTCTGCCTGGCTGTTTTACCTTTGGAGAAAAAGATCATAGCCCTCAGCTACTTTAATCTGGACAAGCACTGAAATTAAAAGGTTTCCATCAGTAAAGGACTGCATCCTCCAAGCTCTTTGTTAGTAAGAGCAGGACTGATATGCTCTGCACGAGTTCTCACACACAGCAACCTGTACTGAGCACATACCTGAACATGGGTGTGTAACATCACCATTAAATAACATCCTTTGGTTACACTTATCAGGGGGATTTGAGCAGTTTCAGCTCTAAGTATGAAACCTACACAGACTCTTGCAGCATAATAAAGGTCAATATGACTGTCCTGCAGGTATTCATCACCCACTGCAACGAACTGGCAGCTCATTCCAGCCTCCCCTTTGCACAACACTGAAAAGGAAACCATGCAGCTGCACTTTGGCTTGAAACAACATTTGATACTCACAAATATAAGCATCCAGCAACATACAGACATCACTGTTCCCTTCTGCAGAGAGGCAGAGTCAGCAGCAGTGCCTGAACCATCTAGAAGGATAAATCCCAGTTCCTTTTCACTGCTCTGCACTAGGCAAACAGAATTTTTCTTATCATTAAGGTAACATAATCTCTATTGGCTCCCCAAAACCCAAGTAAGCCTGAACAGAACTAGCACAAAGGACATTCTTCTTAATGTAATACAAATACTAGAAACACAATAATTTGTTTTCTGGGTGCCTCTTATTCTCCATTGTCTGTATATATGTCTTATTCCATTAAGTTAAATCAGAATGCCAACTTTTAAAACACTAAAGTCAGGTGAAATGACTACTATCAATGAGAGCATAATATTCTGGGTTATAAACATATTTAGTATCTCACTATTCCAGGCTCCTAGAAATATCTAGTGTTTCCTCTTATAACATGAAACCATTGCTCCTTCTAGCCATGTCCCCAGCTGGTAGCAAGCAACAGAGCAGAGTCTTAAAATAGACATGGATGTAGGACACACTCTATTTCCTAAGGCAAACTACAGGCAAAATACCATGGCCATTAAAAAAAAAAAAAAGGAAAGAAAATACATACACAGTGAATTCACAGGCAAGAAACAGGTTGGCAGAGACAGTGACAATTTAATGCAGGTAATGTCCAGCTGCAACCATATCAACCAACAGAGTAACAAGAGTACAAGGACACTCACACAGCTTCCCAGTCCACAAAGTGAGGACACACAAAACTCCAAGGAAAAGCTCTCCCCTATTCCTCCACACTAAGTCTTAGCTCTGGGTTCTTTGTAAGCAGAGAGGCAGCTGAGGGAGGCTCTCCCATTTGGGTGCTAATTAGATAAAGCCGAGTTAATTAGCAAACGCTGGTGTTTAAGTCAAAGGGCAGACCAGAGTGGTGTAGGGGAGGAAATTCTAGCACGTATGTGGCTGGATGAGCACTGCTGGCCACCAACAGCTATGTTCTATCTGTATATATTTCTATCACTTGTATCAGCCTGCTGGAGCAACTGTTGCTGATGCAAGGTGGAAGAGGGCAGGTAGGATTGAGGAATTCTCTAATTCCCTGTGGCTATGGCTTCAGTAGCACCAGCAGCTCACACAGCTGCACAGACACAGGTATCACTCCACACACCCAGCAGAGCCACTGCCTCTCCCCATAGAGCTTTAGAGATGTGGGCAGCTCTGTAAAGCCAAGTTGATGCTGCAAAGGGAGGATCAGGGAGCCATGTCCAAGCAAAAACACCTCTGAACTGAATCCATGGCCTTGGTGTTTGCTGCTTATAAAACTACAGAGGAAAATCTTGTGCTAAAGTCTTTTGCCAACACACAACCTCTCTGCATTAAAACAAGGCACCTCAAGCTTCCAGGATGTCTTCATGTTCAAGCAAGAGCTTTGGCTGAGCTTTCTTTCTCATGTTATTGTGTGCAACAGGTACAACCAATGCATTTTCCTAGGTGGCTGCAGTGTTTCACACACCTTGCTGTACACAGAGAGTAATCAAGCAGAGAGCCATGTCACCTACATCACAGACACAGCAATGCCATGCCAAACAATGCAGTGAAAAGTTGGATGTCTGGGAAGATAGTCAAGCACAGCATGTTTCATTCCAGTGAAATAAATCATGTGCATGATGCACCATGCCCTGTGAGGTTAAGAAACCCACCAAAAACCACCAAGAAATTGCATATGTAAGTTACTGAAAGCCAAGGATGGGTTTTTTCCTGAAGCAGCATGTGGGAGCCCCTGGCAGAAATGTCTTACAAACCCTGCAAGTTGGACAACAGTTTTACAAGTCCTTCTGTGCATATTATCTTGAGATCGTTTTATTCAAGTATTACACTGCCAGTCTGCATTAATGCCAGAATGTTAATATCTAGGGAAGCCAATCTGACTAAATACCATGCTGCTCTAATGAGCAATTTTTCTGTATTCACCAGCAGTAAGGCTCTGTTGTCGAATGTAGTTCTCCATAATTAGCACCCACTCGTCGCACTGCTGTGAGCTGTGTCTGAAGGCAAAAATAAGAAGGGAAGCCCATAAAGTTGGAAATGCTCCTTCACTGAGATCTTTATTAGGGATAAGGATATTCTACAGCCCTTTTTAGCACAGAGAAAGGAGAGGGATGGAGGAAGAAGTGATGGTATCTTCCAAAGCAAAGGACCATCTCAACAAAGCATATATTGGAATGAAGTGATGGTATCTTCCAAAGCAAAGGAACATCTCAACAAAGCATATTTTGGAATTAAAAAAAATGCAGCTATGCTTTGAAAGCTGTATCTGTACATACCCATAATGTCAGGGCACATCCTCTCTTTTAGGCTCTCAGTTGAGTTTACCCTCTGAGTCAAGGAATCACAGTGATTTTTCTCTCCTTGTCATAAAGGTTGTGGTGGGAGACACTAGTAAATAAATGAGCCTCTATTGAATGCTTCACCTGCAGATCTTGAAGCAGTCAAAGGTTTTACAAAGCTTGTTAGGTACCAGCAGCTTTCAAAGGCTCTGGCTGACCCAGAAGGTTGTTGCATGGCTCAGAGGATGGTGTTAACAACCTGCATGGTTTTGATCTTGGGCACTGAATGAAGCAGATCTCATACTCCTCAGCTCTGAGCAATTTTGGACCCACACTGGGGGTGACAGAAGTGCTTTGTCTGAAAGACACAGTGAGGGAAAAGCAGATTGAGAAAGAGAAGTACCTGAATCACCTTTGGCTGTGTGGAAGAGGCTCTGCAAAAGCTGTTGTCACTAGCACTAGTGCTTTCCTTGCTAACCATGTGTTAACTTCCCATATTCTCCCTACCCGTGGTCACTGAATAAAGATATAGTAAATGAAAAGCAAAAATAATGTCATGGATTTTTGCAATTTTTAAAAATTTTTTCTAGGCTTTTCAAACAGCAACTACAACAAAAATAGGGCACATTTGTGGACCAGTAAGCAAATATTCAACAGTTTAGCCATCTTTTCCCTCAAATCCCTGACTAATTAATTGCTAAAAAGCTCAGGTTGAGGGAAATCATTATGTAACCACATGTGGTAATCCTCAATACCACTTAGGAAAGGAGAGGGGGAAAGGATCTAAGATGCTTTTTTAGTTTCCAAATTTCAGCTTTGAAACTCAGGTGCTCTGTAATTGTTAGGGAGAAATAGTGAGTTTTGTAGTCAGTCATTTGAGGCATTAAAGAAGATGCTCTTCCTGGCAAGTGCAGAGGAAAGCACAGCTTTGCATGGCTTGGACCAGCCCAGAGCCCTGTCCTTGCTTCTTGTCATCCCAGGTCCTTCTTGTGGCACCCAGAGTCTACTCTCCAAATGTAGCACGAGTGGAAGTGCTGATGCTCTTCCAAGTGCAGGAAGTGGGGCAAATTTCTTCTGCACAGGCCAGTCCAAAGAAAGCTTGGGGTGGTGGGTGGAGCCCTGACTTTGGCATTTCAAATGCACTGGCAAAAGCTTTCTAAATTTAAGGCATGAAGGTATTAGTCTATAGTAAGAATGAGTATGTTGCTGTGGTCCAATGCGCAGTAGGGGAGTATGTGGGAGAGGGGCACTCAGGGCAGGTGAACTCACTCTGCTTGGGCTCAGCAAGTGATGACAGGACTTAGTGAAGGGGGTCAGCATATCTGCCAAACTATTTGTCTGTCAGTAGCTCCATCCACAAGTGATGCATGGGGTCAGCATATCTGCCAAACTATTTGCCTGTCAGCAGCTCCATCCACAAGTGATGCACTGAAAACATCAGCTCCCCATTTTTGGTAATTTCACCACTTGTCCTATAATAAATCTTCACCCAAAGTTATGCTACCTCAACAGCATCCCCATCTGCAAACTAGCAATCCAGTGACAGATGAGATGTGAATCCTCTGCTCAGTTGCAGGCACATGTTTTGATAAGTTGTGAGCTTATGGAAACCATGTGTACCAGCTGACAGCTGAAACAGCAGGTCATGCTAAATCCAATCCCTTTTTAGCCCCTGATCTTCCACATGCATGAGACCAGCTGAGTCACTGCCTGTGCAGGGTGGAAAACACTAGCCTTTAGTAGTGACAATAAATATTTTCCAAATAAAAACTCACTGCATTACAGGTCAGTCTAACTCCCCTTGATACAGTCCCACAACTGGACATCCTAATCATCCCAGTCTCCTCCTACAGGAACTCCTCTCCTGCAGATCAAAGTGATAAAGTAGACAAAAGGGTGAAAGAGCATCAGAAAACAAATCATTTTCCCGTTTCCCCTCTCCACCCACCTTTGAAAAAACAAATCAAAATAGCAAGCTTTAGTAGATGATTTCCCTCCTACAAGAAGTTAGGGAGAGAGGGAGAGAGGAGACGGGGGGTTCAAGTGATGCAGGGGACATGCTAGTGGCATGACCAACCCCATGGCTAGTGCTGAGACATGTGTGGGGGCCAAGACCAAGAGAAGCAGCACAGGAGGGGTCAGGCATGGCCCTGTGATAGTGCTGGAATCAGCGAGCACACAGGGCATAGCAGGGTGTATCACAGGGCATTTCCATTCACAGGGCAGGTTGTTACAAAGCCTTTCCCCATGCACTGGATCACATATAACCCTAACAGCTCCACAGAACTGTCACTGCTCTGTGGTTGAGTGCAGCAAACAATGTCAAAATAGGGACATACTTTTTCCTCTCTCTCCCTTTCTGCAGATGTCTCATGTGTGAAACCCGTGTCCTTGAGTGCCTGCCCTGTGCCACTATCTTTTGGCTTGATCTTGTCCTTACTCATGTCTCTCATTTAGTAGACATTATGCTGGTACATTCATAAACATGTATTTATAGCTCTTTGCAAGTATACATCAGACTACACACAATGCCACCACTCAACTGGCTTTTTCTATAGTGCTAGACCTTCCACTGTTTTGTGATAACTCCAGCCTTCCATGAAGACACACCAGTGGGGCTAGGAAAAATACAGTTCCCACGAATCTCTCATAAGAAGGATTAGGAAAAACCTGCTGATTGCTAAAAACCCACTCCTTCCCTTTCCTGCAGCAAAACAGGGGAAAGACATGCAGCTTGTGAGTCTGCTCCCAGTAGGCATCTGAACCTGATTAGTGTCCTGATTGGGGAAACCATGTGGAAAAAAGAAAAAAGGTTTCTCCCCAGGAATGCAACAGAATTGCTCACTTATAACAATCACTCTCTGCCTTCTCTGAGCATGAGGAGC
>NW_008686585.1:14633-34624 GCF_000695815.1 Acanthisitta chloris | reverse complement strand
TTTGTGCCCTGAAGATGCAAATCCTCATTCTGAATGCCCACGATGCTGAAGACAGCCCCTGGCAAACAGGAGCAGACATGAGGGAGCATGTGTGCCTGGGAGCGTGTCTGTTTTTCCTACCAATATTAGCTGCTCCATTAGAAGTTGTTATCTCTCCTTACCAGTTTTGCCTCATGTATCCTCAGGCCATCACAGCTGCAACACTGCTCTGACTCTGGCAAACAGCTCTGACAGCCAACTTTGAGGTGCTGTAATAACATAAAGATTGGGCTGAAGGGGGAGGGAGAGAAAACACATTACCTAATCCAGGAACCCTCTCCCAGATCTCACTAAACTTGTAGTAAAACTTTACAGGATTATATCCTAATCATTAAGCTTGCTGGGAACTCCACCAGTCTTCAGTGTGATCAGGATTCACTCATCATTTCATCCCCAACAAGAGGAATTTGACCCCTTCCTTCATCCAGATTGTTTCTTCCTTTGCCAAAAAGAAAATAGCTGAAAGTCTTCTCTCCTTTTTTTTTATTTTTGCCTTTCATTTCAACTACTGAATATATAAAATCCTTTTCTTATTCAGCTCCCGAAGACCAGAAAATACTTGCACATACCACATGCAATCAACAAGCACATGGCGGACTGAGGCAGAATTGGCTGTATGGGAAAAGTGCTCACAGCATAGACCTGTCTGTGGGGACCTAATGAAATCATGGAGAATGAAATTAAAACTTGGTTTTTGGAAGACAAGTATCTTTACTCCCCATCGATGTCCTCACTACAAAATGCAATGTCTGCGATGAGGACCAAAGGTTATATGCAAAAGCAATGAACATCCAATGCATGCAGCAATGGGCTGAAACACCTAAAAATAAATGCACAGTCCAGAGAGGAAGACATCTGGATTTTCTTAGGAGAGGGCCGTGAGCAGTGTTTACTGCAAAGCAATAGTGGCGCTTGCAAATGCAAATGTGTGTGTGAATCTGAAAAAGCAACAGACTGCAGGAGCAACATGAGCGAGTGGGATGCCACACAGCATTAGCTATATCTGTTTTTTTGGAAAGAAAAATCGAGTTAGTAATGCCAAGGGAATTTAGCACGCTAAACCTTGTCACTATAAGAATTGATTTCTGGCTTGGGTGTTTAAAAGAAAGAAATAAAGCAATCACCCAACTAATTCATTTATCCTTCTACTTGAAGTCAAAGGCTGTCGTTGCCATCAAGTGTGGCTAATGTCCTTTGATCACGGTGTCAAGGGGTCAAAGAAACTCACCTCAAACAATCTAGATTTAACAGACAATTACAATGAGATATCTTTTAAAAAGTCAGCCTGGAAAGCCTGCCTCCTAAAAAGCAACATGGGAATTTCAAGAGCTCTTCAAAGGCTCTGTTGTGCTCCCTGAAAGCAGAGGTGGAGCAGTAGGAACTGCTGGTGCTGACCTATGTGAGGAGATACAACTGCTCCCCACTCATGCTCAGTCATCATGGATTGCTGGTGGGTTCATTGCCTCGTGCAGTGTCTCCACACAACACTGTTCTTAGAGTACAAAAGTGCAGGATGCTCAAAATAGGTTCAAAATAGTTTCAAGCCTGACTTAACAAGCCAAACCTTCCAAAGAGAAATGCTCTTGAAAATGTCATCTGCCTCTGTGGTGCACATCTGGTGCCATGGTACCTTAGGTCTGTAAAAACATGTGCCCTCGCACACAAGCACACAATCCATTAATTGTAGTGCACGTACTGTTCTAACTAATTATGTGAATTTCAATAAACCCAAGGAGTCCCAACAGTGACTTATACTCCTATGTGCTGAAAGCTGAGAAAAGAAGAGAGTCTTGCCCCAAATGGCCAAGGTCTGAAAAGACAGAGGCACAAAATGAAGGAAAAATGAGGAAGACAAAGATGTCAGTGTAACTGGGACCATTTACTATTTTGGTTCTCTGTACCTCTGAGGAAGGAACTCTCTTACTACATGTCCGTAGAGTACCAATCTCAACAGTACCTTGACCTTGATTGCTGTTGTAAGCTACATGTGATAATAAGACATTTTCTGAGTGTACTCACCTGAGATCCATGGTTTTCTCAGGGCTGCATGTAAGAATCAAGCTCTGCCTTGCTGAAAACCTGTTGGCAAGAAACTTGCTTAGGAGGGAACTGCATCACCAGTGCCAGACAAAAAAGGCTGGATCACTTTTAAGCAGACACTGAACAACTTTCACAGATGTCCTCCCACTGCTTTCAACAGGACCTGTGAAAGACTTGAACTTTTAAAAAGCTAGGAATTCCATTTGAGTTCCCAAAAGGCGTATCTAGGTTTTTAATCTGGATCTCCTTTACTATAGTTTGAATAAATTACCCAGAAACCTGGGCCTTTTTATGGTCCCTCCGTTCTGCTTTCTATAAATATGTTCATTATTTGCATGTTGTCATTGAACACTTAATACTCTCTCCTGTGGAGATACTGCAAATTGTTAGTTTGGAATATACACACTACTCATTAGCCACTGCAGAACTAAACAATTAGCTCACATTATGTTGTCTCCTCCAGCTGATGATGAGAATAACCAGCAGCAGATTATGAATAACAAATATCCCCATTATCAAGGAATAGCCCCATAAAAATGAAGAGAAGCATCTCTTTCATGCTGGTGCACTGGGGGCTGGATGACCCACCTAGCACTTGATCAGAACTCAAGCAAACACTTGTGAGTGCTGCTTTATCCCACTGTCACAACCACTTTATTTTTAAACAAAAAACTTGTCAAAGAAGATTAAAAGAAGCACTGTGAAATCATTTCCAGCTTTGAGCCACAGAGCAGGACTTGATAAAGAAAAGTCTCCGTGTGTTTTCACACTCCTGTATGGTGCAGAAGAGAGGGATGGGGTCAGGCAGCCTGCACACGATGCAGGGCTGCAAACTCTCATGCTGTGCCTGGTTTGTGGAGAACTGTGCAGCTTTGGGCACCCTACTTAATTTCTCCATCTGTTTATTCAGTTGGCCTTGATACTTCCACAACCACTATGGGAAGAGGCAGCACATATGAATTAGGATGCATATGAAAATGTTGAAGAACCATACAAAATATAGGGAGCTGCTTATTTCAAATACACCAAAAGCTAGGGAAAAAAATGAAAAGGCTATTTCCCATCCCTTTCAAATATGGACTTGCACAGAAACACGCACTTGCTTCCAAGGCAATTACTCGCAGAGTGAGTTTGACCTTGCTGTAGCACCATAAGATGAAATCTTTAGGCATGAGTTCTGCAGGATGTCAGATTAAATGATGTAATTTTTTTCTTCTCATTTAAATCCATGAAGGACCATTTCCTTCCACCAGTCAGTAATCCTCCATCCATGAAATGCAACTGATCTTTAGCTTCGCTTTCTTTTTTTCTCTCTCTTCACATTAGGCTGCTGCAGTGAATGGAGAAGACCACGTGTTCCTCTGCCTGCACCTGCACCTCAACTCTGCTGCATCCTGAGTGCCCATGCTCATGCACCACAATTCCCAATGTATTTTCAGCCATCCTGGATACCTTAACTCTCCAGGAAGGTAACTACGAGTTCTAGTTGTGTAACCTGCCAAGCCAAGGAGCAATAACGCTCTAATGCATTAGGGTGTCTCTGTAGGAGCTTCAGCACAGCATATTGCTTATTGCCTTTTCAATAATAGATGGATTAAATCTATTCACTTGGTTTTTAAGAAGGAACACTTTTTACTTTGATATATCACATTATTGTAACATCAGCAGCCATTAAGACTGCAGACTTCAGCATGTCATTGTCCATCTGTAACACAGTACAGGGTGTCGGATCATCAGCAGATTATTCCCACCTACAGTGTCAGTCCCAGCCCAAGAGCCCCAGGTAAACTGTGTCCCTGTGGGCATCACCTTTCCATCGTGCTGCTCTGTGGCCCCTGGCTTATAGGATGTGGCAGTGAAAGAGCAGTGACAGAAGGTCCCAAGAAAGACCTCTAAAAATGCACTGGGAAACTGAAGGGCACTGATGGCATGTGTGACTCACACAGCTCCTGTCACCACAACCACAAGCTAAAGATGCATCAAAAGCCTCAGGCATCAAATGGATACTTTTAATTTTCACCTTGAACTTTAAGAGACATTACAGATGTTTGTCTTACAGGATTTGCCTGTGTTCCTTTGACCCTGCAGGAGGGACAGGTCACTGCTGTACTACATGCTGAGGACACAGTTCTGATGTCACATTGCAGGAAGATGGACTGAAGGCACAGTACTAATTCCAATACACATGTGCACAGTGCATCTAGCAAAGGAGATAGCATCTCTGGTCAGGGCAGTCAGGCATGTTTTGATGATAAAGGAAAATTCTATCTAGGTATCCTATTAAAACTCCATTCACAGGTTTAATCCAGTCACATATCCCATTTCATATTACAGACAGTCTTGTATCCCTTCCCCACCTCCATGCCCAACACTCAAAAAACCAAGAAGCATGTTAGTCTAACTTAACGGGGAAGTAAATCCCCACCCAGCCCTTGAAAACTGTGCTGAGTACATCCATATAAAATACAATGTGTGAAACAGCCTTTAACTACATATGCATGAGCAGTGCAGTGGTATTTTGCACAAGGGAAGAAGCATCTTGGGCTGTTTCCATAGCAGGACACTACAGTTTGGTCTGTTTGGGAGCTCTCCTACTGTTTGAATGAAATATGTTATTCATCTCATGTGTGCAGTCAGCACCAACCAGATTGTGTTGTTCCTCAGGCAATGAACACTGCACTCCATGGGCAGTGGCACTGGGGAAATGATCTCTTTTTGCTTTTCCTACTTACTTTGGTGTTTCAGCCTCTGCCAGTGGAAGCTCTGGATACTGAGTGCACCGAGAGCAGGTGTTTATCTGAATATGCACCATAAACACATCTGGTATTTCTAGATATCCAGGGGCAATGAAAGAGCTGTTGCTATAACCTGCTGGGATGCCAGGCCTGAATGAGTGTATTAAATCCCCTAATTCTATTTGGACAAAATCTCCAGGTGGGAAAGGAGGCTCAGCTTAATATATAGATGAGCTCTGCTCTCTGTGCAAGCCCTGCTCCAGCAGCCTCCACCCCCAGGGATCTTGCCCTAATTCTGCCCTAATTACTGAGAGCTGAATGATGCCTGGGGTCAGGCAGAGAGAATGGCTGGGGGGAACCAGCCAGATTGCTCTGCCCTACATGGCAAAGGGCTCTTGGGAATAAGGAACACTGGTTTCTATTCCTGGCTCTAGAAAGGAGTGTGGCCTCACAGTGACGAAGAGCCAACCCGTGGCAGGGATGGGCAGATGTCTCCTGCTCACTTCACTGGCCAACTCACATGTGATTTTATTCTTTATTGGTTTTTAAACAAGGTGCTTTGTTGGAAGAGCAACTTAAGCCAGGATTTTCTCATTCTTTCTCAGGCATAAATCTTACACTTAAAATAATGAGTTCATCTTTAGAAGAGCTACAGTAGGAGGCTTTAAAATGACTCAATGCTGTATTTTGAAAAGAACTCGTGGATCGCTTGTGTCTCAGAGCTATTTATACGCTACCTGCCAGGGAAATTCACAGATGAACGAACTAGCAAGAATCATGCTATTCAAGAGAGAGTTTCTTAGGATGTGGAGTCAAAAAAACACACATAATTGCACAAGGAGTCTGGCTCAGAGGGCTCTGCTCGCTGGAGAGGAACTCTCCAACATCACTTCTCCATGTGCTGCTGGAAAGAGGCTCTTCCCCCAGCCAGAGAAGTCACCATCCAGCAGGTTTGGAATCCAATACATTCTAACAAATTGTTATTGCAGCAACATTCTGTGTGCCATAGCTGCCATGTGAAACCAGGCTGCAGAAAACAGCAAAATGCCTAGAAACTAGCTGCTTCATGGCTTGTAGCTCCATCAGTAAACAGTAATAAACAAAAGTGGAAATCCAGCGTGCTTCTTTGCCTTCCCCCTAAGAGTGCACCGTTAAAGGTTTCCTTTGGAGGGGCATTTCACTTTGCCCACCACCGAATGACCTCAAGAGTTTCTCCTTGGCTGAAGGCTGGATTTAAAAGTGCTTGGTGCAACCTGCAAGATGCTAGAGAGGCACAGAGGGAAATCTCAGAAGAGAGGGAGAGGCAGCTCTGAGACACCCAGCTCCAAGATTAAGATGCTGACAAGTATCTTGTGTTAGGCTCAGGTACTTACTGGTTTTTAACAGCACCAGAATTAATGCAAGGCATGTCTCCCAATCCCTCTTTGGGGTGGTCCTGACAGCCTCAGCCTGGGCACCTAATTAGTAGCTGAGTCCCTGCCCAGGGACTGAAGGCAGGGGCTCTCCCACACATCCACATTTGGCATGGGGCAAAGGTTAATTTCCTGCTGCCACCAACGCAGGAGCAGCCTGGGACTGAGTGTTAGCAGTAACTGGGGTGTCAGTGCAGCACAGTAAGGGGGAAGAGCAAGAGACACATTGCATTAGCAAAAGGAGACCTTTTGGGGACATCCCCTCAGGGAAGGGCCTCCCCACACCTCCCACTACATTGCAGGGAAGTCTTTGGAGATTTCTTCCTCCTCCTTCTCCTTCTTCTCCTCTTCCTCCTCCTCCTCCCTGCAAGGCAGACAGCAGGGCTGCACTAGCCTTGGCTCCCAGGGGACACCCCAGTCCTGCTGCAGATCACGGCTTGGAGGCAAAGTCCTCAGGTTTTGTCCTCCTTGCCATGCTTTCCTCTTTCCTCAGGTATTTCCTAGGCTTCAGGGAAGGTCTGTTGCTATTCACCATGGATCTCTCCTTCCTTGGTGGTTAAACAGACTTGCTGCAGAGTTTCATCTAACACTTCTGACTTCGTCCCCACAGATTTATCAAGCCTCAACATTTCTAACCTCTGTGTTCCCAAACCAGCATTTATTTGTGTGTGAGCTCTCTGCAGCCTAATTGATATGCACAGGGCTGTGGAAATGATGCTTCCCAACCTCTCTTTAGGCAGCCACGGAGCTCTCTGGAGGGACCGTGGTGGCTGGGACAGCTGAGGGGCACTTACCCACCTAACAAAGAGTAAAACCTATGCCATTTACCAGATCAGCTGCATAAATATTGCACAAGCTGGAGAAACAGAGGTCATCCCTGTGTATCACTAGGGCAGGAAAGCCTGCTGGGCTGATCTCTCCTAATGGCTTCATTTCCCCCCACCACTGCCTGCGGAGGATGCTCTCCTGACAGCAGAAAGTCCCCTGTGTGGCACAGCCCAAAACCCCTTGTGCTCATGCCTGCCACTGCCCATTCACCAGCTCTGAACAGCTCAATTTTCCTGTCCTCTCAGACTTGGGCTAGGGTGGTTGATGGGTTAGATTTGATCCACTGAGCCTTCTCTTCCCATCCCCCAGGAGAGCAGTTGAAGGTGTTTGTCACTAGGAAAGTGAATAAAGTGCCTGGCATGCTCAGCTGCCTGGAAAAAACTGCTAGTTAGACACCTCAGACATCTCTGGAAACCTCCAGCCCACACAAAGTCAGCACTCAGGGCCTGCCAGTGTGTGGTGAAAACAGAGGAAGGAAGCAATGCAGGGACCATAAAGCCCAGCCCTGCTGCACAGTCCCCTCAGCTGCTGTGGAACTCCCACCTCAACAAGAGTGGTGGTCAAAAGGCACCAGGAGGGCAAAACCACAACAAAAGTATATGACATATTTCCACTGTTCTCTTTTTCATTACGTCTGTTCAGCTCCTTGCGAGTTGCAGAGGATCTGGCAGAACTGCAGCTGGAAAATATACCTTATCTATTGAAAAGAGTGGAAAAAACCTCCTCCCTCTGTTCCATGATCAGCTGTTCTGGTTTTATGTTTGATAAACCCTTTGTCACACGTAACTCCCCTCATTCCTGGCAACCTCTACAATGGGCATGTTTTAAAGTCAGCAAGATTATAACCCCATGGGGATTGTCCCTTCCTATTGTCACCCCTTTACACTGAATGTCAGGAAACCAGCCCAAAAGACAATGAAAACAGTTGATCTAAAATTGCCTCCCTTTTAAAAGGTATTTTAAAAAATCCTTAAGAGCTTCCCATTAACCTTGACAGGAGTAGTGTACAGGGAATAAATGTTAGTGGCCAACACTGGAGGCTCATGTATACAGGCAGGTGCTTATGCCTGTGTCTGCACTCTGCAAGGGACCAGGTCCATCCACACAGAGAGCAGCAGCCCTGGACCACCTTAGTCCTTCTTCCAAGACGTTTGTGATCAACACCAGTCAGGCCAAGGACAGGCCTGATCTCAGATTTATCAGCATTTTTGTCCTTTGTAAAGGTGAACTGCAAAGCAGAAGTTTCAAATTCAAAGGACTGTGAAAATAGCAGCATCCCAGCAGGGTCTGCCTTAAGATGCCTGGCTATTTATAAAGAGAGGCACAAACAGGAGGCTGAGGTGTTTCTATAGACTCCTATAAACATTTGGCTTCAGAGCAGGTTGGGGCAATAAGGGCTGAACCCCAGGAGACCTTTGATATCTGCTTTTTGCAGCATCCTGCTTGTGCATGGCAGTGGTGGAGAGGCAGCCAGACATGGAACAGGCAGGCAGAGATGCAATGACTGTTATCAGGTGCTCACAGCCTAACAGGGATAGAATCATCAAATCACAGAATCATTTAGGCGGCAAAAACCCTCTAAGATTATTGAGGCCACCCATTCCCCCAGCCCTGCCAAGCCACCACTATCCATGTCCCCAGGTGCCACATCCACACATTTTTTGAACATGTCCAGGCATGGTGCATCCACCACTTCCCTGGGCAGCCTGTTCCAAAGCCTGATCACACTTAGGCATTGGGTGGTCTTTTTTCCTAATATCCAGCCTAAATTCCAAACCTGGCACAGCTCGAGGCCATTTCCTCGCATTCTGTCACTTGTTACCTGGGAGAAGAGCCTGACCCCCACCTGGCTACAAACTCCTTTCAGGTACTTGTAGAGAGCTATAAGGTCTACCCTGAACCTCCTTTTCTCCAGGCTGAGCCCCTCCAGCTCCCTCAGCTGCTCATAATCAGACTTGTGATCAAGACCCTTCTCCAGCTCCATTGTCCTTCTCTGGACACACAAATGGAGATAAGAACCCATTACAGAGAAAATAAAAGAAATCCTTCCAGGATTTTTTTTTTTTTAGTTTTGTTTTACTTGTGTCAAAGCCTTTTGAGTTTCCTTCCAAACATGAAAAGGTTGCAATCTGATGACATGGAAATTGTTCTGGGAAGACTGTCCCCCTTCCCAACAGGGGTTTCTAACCCTGTGTCTCCCTGTCCTGCACTGTGTTTCTGTTGCTTTCAACAGCCCTAGATAAAAGAATTTCAATTTTCTAAGCAACAGCTATCTGGAGATTTGGGCTTCTGGGAGCAAACAACATGAAAAATGTTGTGGAAAATGTCAAGACAAAGTTATAGCAAATATATCATGTTTTTCAAACACCTCCTGGAGCCTTCCCCATTCTGGACAGGGAAAACATTCCCTTGATGTATTTACAGGGATGATTTTTGATGCCTGTGAAGATTGCCAAGGCAGTGACCCTGTGCAAGCTACAAGGCACTGTGCCAACCTAGGACTCTCTCTGGATTCACATAAGAGCAGGGAAAGGGAAGAGGGTCATGCAAATGATCCTTCTCCAGGAGTGCAGCTCTGCCTACTGGAGAGGAGGGTCACCCTCAATATCAGCATCCCAGTGTGAGCTTTCTTTATACAGTTCAATACCTTCTGAAGGATTCACCTCTTCACAGTTTATTTCCAAACACAGAAACAGCAGCTAATTCCTCTTTTGAACAGATCAAAGAAAGCAAGAGAAATGTTTCTGAAACTTGCTCATAGGCCTCAAGGGCCATTTATTTTTCCTAGTTTATCCTGAAGATCCATTTAACTATTTCTTGAGCCCCAGGTGCCTGCCTGGATGGGCTAGATAGGCCATACAAACCATGTTCAGAGGAAATCCTGGCATCCTACTCAACAGTCCATGTATTCAGCTGGAGCCACTCCCACAAGAGAAATGGCATCCATCATACAGAATGGTCTGGGTGGTTTTTTATCACTCAGTAGAGATAGCAGTAAATATGATGCATACAACACTGCCCCTGAGTTCCCTGATGTCCTGCATAGGAGTTTCCCCAGTTTATAACAGCTGAATATCAAGCCTGTAGATGGTGTTCACCTTTCCATTCCTGGCACACGTGTTCTCCCCTACCACCTGCCCAGTGCACTGGTGGCTCCAGATTTATTTAGCACATCTTCCTGTCCACTCTCAATTGGTCCCATCTGCTTTCCAGGAGGAGCTCTCCTCTGCATAACCCTGCCTGTCACAGCAGATAACGATGCTCTTTGTGCTTTTCCCAAGAGACAGATGGAAAAGAGGGAAGCGGGAGGCATCTCAGACACACTGTCATGGTGTCAGGAGGGGCTGGCTGTGATGGGCTGGTGGAGAAGAGGTCTGTCTGACACTGGGGCTTTGCCAGCCGGCAGGAAAGCACTGACGGGGACCCTTTGATTTGTTTCCTATGTGGGGAGTTACAGCAGCAAGTGAAGGGATCTCCAGCTGGTTCTCAGGAGAGAAAGGGAGGGGGAAAAAAATGAGCCTGATGAAGTTCCAGTCCCCAGTAGAAGCAGAATCGCAAGGTTGATTGCAAGTAGGACAAGCTCGGATGCTAGGGATGACCTGCAAACATCACATCTCCTTGGAAATGGCCTGGATACCAAACCACATATTAACTCCTACAGTAACAGAGCATGGTGCCAGGCACTTCATTTTCCTACTCAGAACATAAACAAAGAACATCCTGGCTTAAATGTAACATTTAAAAGAGATGGGGTAGACTCTCCCACAAAGCCCCCAGCTAATTTTACAGTAGGGGGAAATGTATTCCTGCTCTCAGCTGGTGAGGAGCTCAGCCAGAGCAGTTGATAGCCTTCAGATTTTATCCTCGCCGCAATAATCCCAGTTTCGTAACTAAGGGATATGGCTGACAAATTTCTCAATTTGCAGATTACAGAAAGGTCAACCCCAGCTTAATCAGCTGCTGTGATGGGTCAGGAGGCAGAGTAACTCGTAAACAGTGTGAAATGAATAAAAGTACTTAGTATATTGGGTAGGCAGTTTTCCATGCCTGCATTTCAATGAAAACAGAAGGAATGGGGACACCAAAAACCTTCCAAGCAATTGCTAAATATCTTAATGGAAAAATCAAGATTGGAATTTGGTAGGGAAAAGTCAACAGTGTGCAGACTGTGAGGGATCAGATCCACCCTTCCCACGGACAGGCTAGGGGCAGAGAAGGGTTTTGGAATACACCTTTGGAAATCCATGGCCTGCCTGAATTCACACCAGAGAAGATACCTCAGTGGACAATTGACCAAGGGTCCAGTGACCAAGGGTCTGGGTCTGCCACCCCACATGTCAGCCCGGGCCACCAGAGAAGATACCTCAGTGGACAATTGACCAAGGGTCCAGTGACCAAGGGTCTGGGTCTGCCACCTCACATGTCAGCCCGGGTATTTACAGCAAGGCACAGCCCATGTGAGAGTGTCAGAGATGTTATGTATGTCATTGGTCTTACTGGAGGAACTCCAGCAGAGATTTTTAAGAGAGGCAGACTTGTGCAAAAAGAGGTGGTAAATATCTGGTAAATATTTCTGCTTTGTTTAAAACTCCTTTCAAAACACATAAACACATTTAGGGCTTAACAATAGGATTCATATTTTGTTCGGGATTCAGATACATGTTTTCATCCACTTCATCCAGATAAGGAGTTTCTGCCATCAAAAAATACTCAATTTTGTGGAGATGAATGGCACAGCACATTTTATTTGGGGCAGACTCTACTAGGGTACATAAGAAATCAAGGGTCAGGAGCTCAGCTTGACTTCTGGAACACTGTGCTCAAGCAATGAATGTTATACAGCAGGGCAGAACACCTCATAGCAGCTATGAACAAACAGCAAAGCACAGCAGAGGTTTCTGTCAGTACCTTCACCCCTTTGTCCTACAAACCTTCGTGTGCCATTCCCATCCTCCACTTGACCTACAATCTCCATGCAATCCTCCATAACAGGACCTCCTGATGAGTGTCCTCTTATTTCCCAAACCTTCTGTAGACCAGTTACCACCATGAGCTGGAGGCTGACTGTCTTCTCAAGCCTATTCACCTTTTGCAAACTGAATGGTGGCAAATATTCACCTTGTCCTTGGGCACATCTGCTCTGCCCAAGAACACACTGCATCCCCACAGCAGCACAGCCTTAAGCCTCAGCTGCTCTGTCCTGCTGAGAGACTTGTTTTGTGCAGACAGGCAGAGCACTGCAGTCTCAGCTGACAAGACCAGGATGGCACCTCCACAGAGCATGGCACTGCCCAGGATGGATGGACAGATGGCTCAGCCATAGTGGACTGCTTGTTACTGCCTGGTCTCAACTGCCTAGAGCATCTCTGTTACCACTTTCCCATTCTCCCTCTACCTGGAGATCCTGCTTGTGTCTTCACATCACCTGCAGCACTTGTATCCCCACTGCAGGGTTTCCACTGGGGCCAGGCTCCCTGGGAATACCCACCCCACCCCCTGCACCCTGTCCTCATACTACAGGATTTGACAGAGGGAGTTTCTCTTGAGCTAATCAAGGCCTGAGGAATGCAAAGAGAGTACTTGGTGATGGTGAAAGAACAGTCTGCATCTCACCATCTCACACACAGCACTTTTGGGGTCCAGCACACCCTCTTAGCTGTCCTCAATGCAAGCAGCTACTAGCTGAATAGATAATGGTCCTTCTTTTTTTTCTTTCCTACCTTGCTAAAGTGTTTTAAGAACCTCACAGTGAGCAAACAACAGAAGAGCACATTGCTCATGGAAATTAAACAAGGCAACCCACAGCAGGAGAGATGTGACAGCCCCAAAGACTTGCTGTCCTCCCTCTGCCTTGGTCATCTGGTGTAAGCTGGGTCCCACCACTGTGCAACTGGAGTAACACTCAGAGAGGGCAGATTCATGGCTGAACACTTATTCCTCTGAAGAAATCAAGACTTCTCAAGTGTTAATCGAGTTTTCTACCTGAGAGCTGATAACAGAGCACATGAGCAAACATCAGCACTTTTGTCACTACCTTGCCCTTATTCTGTTATCACCACCCATCCGCACAGAACGCTGCCGGCAAAGAGTGCCAGTTCCAAGAGGAAACCATTCCTCATCTCTGAGGATGGGGAAAAGAAGGAGAAAGGCAGGAAAAAAGGATATGCACAAGGGTTGGGTGGCTGTCCCCATTCCAGTTGCCCATTCAAATCACCTCATAGAAAACTCATCACTGCACCTTCATCTTTCTCTTCAGCTTTGCATTCCTATACGACAAGAAAAACACTCCATGTCAGCTCATTCCTCCTTGAAACCAGCAGCAACTTCACCAGTGCAAATCTCTGCTTTACTCTGTTAAAAAATGGAGTTGGTAACACAAGTAAGGGATACAGGCATTCGCTGCTGCACTGCCAGAATTGAAGATGGGTGAGATTTGGGGTGTTGATAGGTCATTTGGTGAAAAGCTCACACTTGATCGACCTCAGTGCTTGGAAGTTTCTGTCAAATTCAGCCAATCATTTTGGCTAAGAACAAAGATTTTGTTGCCCAATGGTTGTGGCAGACTGCACTGCAGTTTATGTGCAAACACTGTCTTTTGCCCAAGCTGACTTTTCATAAAAATAATAAGTAGTTTCCAAAGTGAAGTGAAAGGAATTGATGAGGAGAAAATTGAACAGCTGGGATTTAATAAAAACAACTTTTGATTTGGATTTTTTGTTCTCCTGAGGAAAATGAAAATTCCTTGTCTCAGGCAGACCTACAGAAATACATATATTTTTATTTCATTAATTCAGTCTGTGAACCAGAAAGAGAGAGGAGACTTACAGAGCAGAGCAACAGGACACCCAACTGCATTTGAAAAGCAACCCAAGCCCTTTGTTGGTGCAGAAGTGCCTCAAGGGCCAGGAGCCAACTTTTAAAATTGCCCCAATTACCTTTATATTTATAATGGGAAAACGGGTGGAAGTGCTCAGGAATAGTAGGCAGAAGTACATCAGAGAAAAAGCTGATATAGCCAAGTCTTAAAAGTCAGAATCACAGGAAACGTCAGGCTGGAGGTGACATCTGGAGGTCTCCAGTCCAACCCCTGCTCAAAGCAGAGGTATTTCAAAGCTAGCTCAGGTAGCTCAATTTTCCTTCTATCCGCTCTTGGATGAATAGAGGGAATAATCTCTTCTCTCAACTCTTTGGCTTTGCTCTTGCTGAGCACACACTGCTCACTCCAGCACAACTTACTGACCACCAGAGCAGTGGCACATCATTGTGGCAAAACGATTCCACCACGTATTTGCAGTGTACCCATGTATGTTTGCATGAATAAATGCATTATTCAGATTATGCTAGCAAAATTCTAATAAATTTGAAAGTAGTGAAGTCCAATAAAATCTTAAGAAAGACCCTAAAAAATTCTAATCCTATTCACTGCCTGTATAGTGATTTGCTTTTTGGTCCTTATAACATAGATTTTTGGCTTCTTTCAGTGATCCACATGGCACCAGGGATATCAGAGAATCCCAGAAGGTTGGAAAAGACCTCTGAGATCATCAAATCCAAGCTATGACCTAAGACCACCACGAAGTGCCACATCCAGGCTCTTCTTAAACAATGCCATGGAGCAGGACCAGGTATGTGACAGGAGGGTGACTCAGGGCTGGAACAGGACAGCAGAGTCTGGAGCCCTCCTAGGTGTCATGCACTCCCAGCCATGCCGCATCCTCTCCTCAGCTCCCCAAAATCTGAGGATCTCAGCAGGTGCTATTGCACCTGGGGGACCCTGAAATGTGGCAGTACCTTGTATTGCAAAGGTGATGTCCAGCTGGATGGGAGCATCACGTGGTGATGCTCAATTGCAGCATCCTCAGGATAGCCTTAAGAAGTCCCCAGGGAAAGGCCCCAGGTAGAAAATGGCACAAGAACTTCTCTAAAT
Source organism: Acanthisitta chloris (assembly GCF_000695815.1). NCBI lineage: Eukaryota > Metazoa > Chordata > Aves > Passeriformes > Acanthisittidae > Acanthisitta > Acanthisitta chloris. The sequence goes on along the minus strand of NW_008686585.1, from coordinate 19,643 downwards.
TCCTCAGAAATCATGTTTTTCATTCCATGGGATAATAATGCTATTAGCCCCACTCAAATCCCAACATCTGAATTTCAAGCTGGATGGAAGTGAAAAAACACCCACAGTTCAACATAGCTTCAACAGCATGTCTTACAAGCTTAAGACCACTGATTTGTGAAAGAAAACCCAAATATTTTGTAGAAAACATAATCATTGCTTACTGTAGCTATTCAAGGTTGTGTTGTGTAAAATCGGTATGTTCCCTTCTAAGTGTGGAAAAAAAATGTTACCCGAAAGCCATATAACAAAAATCTAGGGATCTATTTAATAAATTGATTTTGTCCTTGGCTTTTCATGGTGGTTGATGGGGGAAAGAAAAATGTTTGCAGTTGAAAACATCTTTGAGAGTCCCAAATTTCTCATGCACCACAAGCAACAAGCAGGAACTAAGAAAGTTGGTTCCATCAATGCCACTCTGCTCCCTCTGCTCCCAGCTCAGCAAGATTTTGCTGTGGTGGGAACATAAGCTAAAATTTTCTAATCATGGATGTCTGGAGCTTGCCTCTCTAAAATTCTTTCAGTAATAGGGGTGTAGCATTCTCAGATGCCAGAAACTGGGAGAAAATTTAGGTGTTCCCAGCACTTCAAAATCTCAGGCCACTTAGGTTGAGTCAGCAAAGCACAGAATATCCAGATTATTTTAAGCATGCACAGAGTTCTATTTGAGACCCTATTTACCTTCTTACATACAGACTGAGGTCTGTAAATATTGAAAAACATGAAAATTGGGTCTTCATATTTTATGAGAAAAATACTAGCCTGATCAAAAGGGAAACAGCCATCTGGCACTGCTCCTTCCAGATGTTTTCCTAACCATTCTCCATTTTTCCTTCCCAAATGTGTGTTTTCTGCATAATCAAAGAACTGACATGATCCCCTCTTGTTTATCCATGCACAGCTTCAGATTTCCAAGCCTGTTATTTCTTTCCCTTTTTCCTTACTTAATCTGTCATTCCTTTGGTCAGTGAGTGAAATCCACTCAACCAACAGTATTGTGTTTTTGGAAAGAATTTGCTTTTTATTATGTTTGTGGTTCAAGGGGTTGTGGCTGTCTTGGCAGCTCTGTTTGAAAGGACAGTTTGTTAATAATTTAAACCAACACACAGACCAAGGAACCTTGGAAATAACTGCACTACCAAGATGAATTCACAACATTCACTTGCACTGGGAAATAATCGTTAGGGTTTGGAGTGGTGGAATCATTGCTAGAACAGAAAATGAGTGTATTGTACCTATGCAGTCACTTTCCAAACAGATAATCTCCTGCTTTTGTACCATATAAATAAAAATCTGTAACTTCAGCAATCAAGCACCTCAAGTATCCTGGACTGTTGCAGCTGTAGTGACCTTTATAGTGTGAAAAATGAAGATTATTTTTCAATCCAGGCAGTTTATTGACTCTGTCTTACAGCAGCAGCAGCCTTTGCTGCTAGGCAGAGGGAAGATCACGTGTCATGAAACAGACCTTTTCATACAATGGAAAGGTGCTTCAGAGAAAGCTCCTCTGGAGTCTCTCGTAGCTGAATGCTTTAATGAGATCTTCAGGAAAGAGGATGTGTTTTTCCCCCAAACTTAATAAACAAACTTTTATAAAAAATTGTTGCACAAGCAGCTTACCACAAATCGTAAAACTACCTGTCTGCTCATATGGGGGTTGGAACGGGATGACCTTTGAAGTTCCTTCTAACCCAAGCCTTTCTATCATTCTGTGGTGACCTTTTGTGGCCTTTGTGATTCCCCATTAATGCTGCCTGCAGGATGATACTCAGAGATTGGCAGAAGATGTGGCATTGGAGCAGCTATATTGGAGCTACAACACCCACTCTTGTTCTGGGCTGAGAATTATAGGCACCCTAATGCCCAGGAGATATCTAAACATACAAGAAATGCAAAAATCCCCAAGCTCCCAACTTAGAGCAGAGCTAAGAAAGCAAATGAATCAGCCTTTCCTGAAGTGGATGCTGACTTCACCTAATAAAATTCCCACAGCTGGACACATACAGTTCTGCCACCCAAGTGAATCTTAGTGCTATGTACTTAATTTTGGTACAGAGGGGATGATACAGAAGTGGTGGAGTCATCATCCATGGAAGGATTTAAAAGACCTGGATGTGGCACCTTGGGACATGGGTTAGTGTTGGCCTTGGCAGCACTGGGGGAAAGGTTGGACTCAATGATCTTCAAGGTCTTTTCCAACCTAAATCATTCTGTGACTCAATGATTCTATTACACATTTTAATGATTTTATATTAGCTAAATCCATGGATCATTTTTCATTGACACTTGAGAAACGATTTTTTTGGCAACATAATGTTTTCCAAGGCCAATGACAAATGTGTATGTATCAGCAGCAAGAGAAGAGAAGCCCTGAAATTGGCACAATTGAGTATGTATGAAAGACATGTTTGCTCATGCCTTCCAATCAAGGACCCTCGTTAAATAACCATGTGACTCATGTAAGAAGCTACAATTAAGAAGCACAGCTCACATTTCAAATATTCATGAGCAGTTCATAGAGCCCAAATATAAAGAGAATCATTCCAAATTTGGCTCATGAGTTGGTCTGAGGAAATGCTGGGAAGAGGTGCTACATTTCTCAAAACAATGTTCATTGATTATTTCCTCAGCCTGTGAGGAGCATGGAAAATTTTAGCTAAAAGCATTGGCTGGGGAAAGTAATTTCTATAAAACTGGACTTTTTTCTTTTTTTCTTGCTTCTTATTGAATGAAAACTGTTCCAGAGAAAATCAAAACATCAAAACCAAGTGTCAAGTATTTAACTTGCCAATTTTCTTCTCTCTGATGTCACTTTTATTGCATCCACTGTTGCGTCAGAGGGCAACAGTGACTTTGTACATAACCAGTGCAGTTACTCACAGCTCTGAATGACAGTGATGATCCCAAGATCAAAGCAGAAGCTGAACCAGCACTTGTACAAAAATATGCAGGCTCATTCCAGACAGGATACACCTCAACAAACACATCTCTTTTCACCCTTGCAGGGTGTCAGGAGGGGTTTTCTGCAGCTCATGACTGCCCATCTCAACCACCTTCCCTTGTAAGATGCTCCAGCTGTGTCTTGCCCCAACACCCAGAATACTCCCAGAGTCTGCTCTGGCTCTACCTATTTTGCAAGGGCATTTAATAAGACAGGTGCCAAGAGGAAGCCACCAGCAGTCCTGACACCACTTGAGCATTTTCCTTTCAGCACAAACTGTTTGCTCTTTAGGTATGTTATGGCCCTCTTATCTTCTCCAGCTCAGCCAGCAATTTTCCATGGAACCTTAAAGATCACCTAGTTCCATCCCCTGCCATGGGCAGGGATACCTTTCACTAGACCAGGTTGCTCCAAATCCCATCCAGCTTGGCCTTGAACACTTCCAGGGGTATCCACAGCTTCTCTGGACAGCCTGTGCCAGTGCCTCTTCATCTTCACAGTGAAGAATTCTTTCCTAATATCTAACCTGAATCTCCCCTCTTCTAGTTTAAAACCATTCCCCCTTGTGACATAAAAGTCACTCTCCCTCTTTTATATAAGCTCCCATTAAGTACTGAAAGGTCACAATGAGGTCAACCCAGAGTCTTCCCTTCTCCAGACTGAACAACCCCAGCTCTCTCAGCCTGTCTCCATAGCAGAGGTGCTCCAAGTAGTACTGGGTGTTACACTTCACAGAAACCCAGTCAGAAACAATCAGTGTCTTATGAAAGTAAACTATCCAGTTTGTATTCACAGTCCACATTTATAAATCAATGATGCATTTTTCCCATTTTCCTTTTACCTTAATGTGCTTGACAATACCAATTAAAGCAATTTAATAACCCTGTGCTTGCTGTATGCTTCTCTCTCCTCCTTCCTTGGATGCAGGCACTATGCTGTTAATTTCCAACTATCACTGCACGTCCATCTTCTATAATTTCCCCCTGCCAAGCCTTTTAAAAATCCTTGTTATTAGTCATTTATGCTGAAGATTACTCTGTTTGTCCAACTTAAGCCACTGAATCCTGTGTTTAGGTTTGTCTGCAGGAGCCAGTTCACCCCCTGCTCTCCAAGGAAAGCAGGGCTTTCCCTGCAAAACTACTAAAAGCTATTTTTCTTTTTAAAAAATAAATAATTGCCATCAAAAGACACTGAAACACAAAAATATCAGCCATTCCTACTTTCTGTGAGTCATGGCTGATACACACTTTCAAAGGGTAACAGAAGAAGCTGCTGGTTTGAACAGGGCAGGGACCAAACTAAGATGGGAAAAAAATAAATTAGTGCATTTCCTGCTCTCATCCCTCATCCCAGCTTATAGACTCATGGAAAATAGGGCCAGAAAGGCCTGAAATACAGCACCTAAGTCCATTGCTGGCCCTGGGCAGCAGTACCATTTCCTGCATAATCTGAGTGATGTCCCTCTGCAGTGCCCTTACAGCTCTCCAGCAACAGAGCTGCAGCCACCACCCCCAGCAACCTGTTTCTCTGTCCTGCATGTCTATATTGTCCTAAAGGTTTTCCCAAATGATTCATCTCAATCTTTTATGTTGTGGCTGAAGCCACATCCATTCCTGCCCACCATGGATCTAGAGACCTCAGACTCTAACTCAGGCTTTTTGCTTGGGCTTTCATGTACTTAAAGACTGCTCTTGTTCTGTACCCTGGTGAGTCTCTCTTTTAGTTTAAACAACCCTAGTTCTTTCAATCCTCCCTCCTAGATCATATTTCCCAGACATCTGATCACCCTGATTGCTCTCCTCTGGGCTTTCTGCATTGCTCCTGAGGTGGTGTGCTCCAGACTGGACACCTCCTCCCCAGGCCATTTGCCGCAGCATGCACACAAAACCCACCACCATATCTCAGCGTGGCAGTTGCTGTTTAGCAACAGCAAAACAGCACAAGATTTGCAGCCTATGATGGCTTGGATTTGGCTTGTAACCCTCAACACCCCAGTCCTTCTCTGATGGACACATCTGGGGTCTCCCATC
>NW_008686585.1:0-14615 GCF_000695815.1 Acanthisitta chloris | reverse complement strand
ATGCTCTGTCCCTGCATAACCTCTTCCAGTTTATTCAGAACATTTATACAGATGGCCAAGATCATTCTGATTTTTCATGATTCCTTGTAGTTTCCCAGTGCTGGATGTAGGAGCTGGGAGAAGTCAGCCAGTCCCCAAGGCTCTGGAGAGTGAAGCTAGCACACCAGGTCCTGCTGTGGCACAACCCTCCTCCAGGTACTACTCACATGGTGAGAGGTTGAACAGATTTGTCTCTGCCTTGAAGAATGGGGATTTCATACCCTTCCAGTTGAGTAAAAGAAATAACTGAAAAACTGAAATGCATTCAAAAGCTTTTCTTAAGAACAATTATGTTAATAGCCCTAACTGAACAAAGGGTGGAGGGAGATGGTTTTGTAGGCAAAGTCTGTCTCCAGAGCTCATGAGCACAGGAGACACAGACCAGAAGGCACCTGCTGAGTTTATAAGCTTAACCCCAACCACTGCAAGCTTCACATTACCTAATTCCCTTCATTAACTGATGAGAAATCCATCACTTTTGAAACCCAAACTCTTGAGAGTGGCTTGGATTCTTTTCCTCGCTATTCATTTTCCCCTTCATCCTGACTCCCTCTCCTCCCCAGCCTGACACTCCTGTGCAATTTAATACAATGTTATCCTTGTGCCTACACTGACTTTTAGTGTAGCTCATTTCTCCTGGCTGTTTCACCAAGCACTGGGAGCAAACACCCCTTTCCCTCTCAACTTTCTGTCCGACAAGGTTAGAAACAAGCTCCTCTAACCCATCTTCTCAGAACACTGGCTTGTACCTGGCACAGCAGAGCAGCTGTGACCAGAAATCTGAGTGAGCAACACTGCAGGCAACATGGTGCTTGGCTCACATCTAGCTTTTTCATTTCTAAAAGCTACAAAAGCCTGGGTCACTTAGTGCTGGGTGTAGGCAGAAGAAGACTCCTGGGAAGCTTTGGATCTTACCTGGTCTGTCAGTTACCACCATACATCTAAATGGGTCTGAAATTAGTTGAAAACTTCTGTAGTGGCCCTTTTTTTTTTTTCTTTTTTCTAGAAATGCTGGTTAAAATACACAGCCCAGCAAGGCTGAGGGAGCAATTTTCATTGCAGCTCCAAGTTCAAGGTCAGGAAGGGGAGCATGATGCCTTCTAAAGACTTCCCACTCACAGAGGAGTTGCACTGCTTTCCTGCTCACACAGGATGAGGAGGTGAGGGCTTTCAAAAAGAAGGTGTCTTGCATTGAGCCTAAGAAAAAGAGTCAGATTAGTTGTTTTCACTGACTTTCCTTCTCTTGCTCTGCACCAGTAGGCAAGTCACATTTTCAGGTGAGTAAGGGAGGGAGCACTATGTAATTATGTTGACCTGTTGGAACAAGTCCAAAGAAGAGCCACTAAACTGATCACAGGTCTGGAATACCTCTTCTATGAGGACAGGCTGAGAGAGTTGGGGCTGTTCAGCCTAGAGAAAAGAAGGTACTGGGAAGACCTTAGAGCCCCTTCCAGAGCCGAAAAGGAGTTTACAAGGGAGCTGGAGAGGGACTTTTCACAAGGGCATGTAGTGACAGAACAAGGGGGAATGGCTTCAAACTGAGACTAGTTTTACTATTAGATATTAGGACGACATTCTTGGCTGTGAGGGTGCTGAGGCACTGGCACATGTTGCCCAGAGAAGCTGTGGCTGCTCCATCCCTGGAAGTGTTCAAGGCCAGGTTGGATATGTCTTGGAGCAACCTGAGCTAGTGGAAGGTGTCTCTGCCTATGACAGGGGGGTTGGAACTAGATGATCTTTAAGGTCCCTTTCAACCCAAATCATTCAATGATTTATGATGCTGTAATGATTATTTAAGTCCAAGGACACTGGGCAGTTGCTATCTTGAAGAACATTGTTGGCTTCATGCCTTCTTACCACAGTGGTGGCAAAGTCATCTGCCCTGAAGAGAGAAGAACCTGCTTGTTGCTATAGTTCAGCAGCAACTAGATGGGCTGGACCAGGAGGCAATTTCATTTTCACCAGTGACAGAGAACCAAGGTCACACTCCTGTTGACTGTACTGAATAGGTGCTAACAAACCCTACTTGCTGGTGCAGTAGCTCTTGGATTTAATGGGTATTTTCAAGCTGAGAGCAAAGTGTGTTTATGTTGTTACTCTTCAGACAGCAATGTCAAAGAGTAAGTCGTAAATGCAGGGTTGAAATTAAGCACACTGATTGCAGTGGTTTGTGTTTTTCCTGACATTAGCTGGAAGTGGAGCTATTGCGAAAGAAATTCTGTCCTGTGGGAAAATTTCACATTATTTTCAATTTTCTTTTCATCTCAAATCAAGGGGAAACAGAAAATTTTACTATGGAAGAGAAAACTCCACAGGAAAGATGTTTGGAAATGCTGAAACTCACTGCTTCAGCAAATTTCACCATGTCAGTAGAGATGGCAGATAACACATGGTATTCCTGCTATGCTGCTGGGCTGGAAGGGTGAATGCCTCTGCAAAACAGAACTAAGGATCCTTAATATGAATTTAAAAGTGAAAATCGTGCAGAAAAAAAAAAAAAAAGAAAAGACTATCTTCTTACACCTAAGTAAAAATAGCTGCCCTACATTTTTCAGGAGAGAGGAATGATTTTTTGGAGTCTCAGCCTGAGAGGCCCCACAAACCAAGTCCCTGATGATGAAGCTGAGACCCCTTTGGAGCAGCTTGGCACTGTCTGGGCCTCAGCAGACCCACACCTAGTTCAAATGCATCTGTTGGGGCTATTCACTCCGCTCTGGATTAGTTGTCCCATTACCAAAATAAAGATATCTACTTCCTTACACCTCCCCAAAATGCAACCTGAGGAACAACAGCTTAGTCTTGCACTCTTCACTTTTCATCATCTCTTGAAAGCAAAAGAAGATATTGGCAGAGAGCTGGCCAAGAGGAAGCAAATAGAAACAAACAGACATTATACAGCAAGACTCCAACTACAACAGTCATGCAAAACTACTAATTCCAGTAAATACCGAAGAGGCAAGTGGGTTATGGGCAGGGAAGGAGAAAACTAACTCCTAAGAAAGTGATGGAAGATGTGGCATTTCCATTTCCAAGATGTTGCTGATATGCTGAAAAATCCCTTTTCTGCTCACTTAGCACAGCTGGAACATTGCTAAAAATCAAACCTTCCCTGTGAAATAATTTTTGCAAATCAGCACAATCTGCAGCACATTTTTCTCCCCTTGGTGGGGAGGGAGGTGTCAGGAGTTACCATCCAGCTGTGATGACACCTTGTAGGAACAGTCAGAAGAAATTCCTGAAATCCTTATTGCTGGAGCTCAGGCTTTGGCCAGCACAGCAGAGGGACTGTGTCCACTCGCTGCTAACAGCTGCAGGCAGTTGTCTGCAGGCTGAGGTGGGAAAACATGCGCCAGATTTTATGCAGATGTCAGACTGAGAGAACAAGCAGTAGAAAAAGGAGTGACTGAAGCTGCACTTCTGGGATCAGTTCACAGAACCATGTAGAAACAGTTCATCCAGTGCAGATCACATCAGAAATTATCTTGATGACAAAGGGAAAAAAATGAAGCTATTCTGTGTGTCTTCCTACTCTTTAGGGTGCAATCAGAGCACAGCTTCAGCATGGCTATTAGCATTCCTCCGCCAAAGAAATCTCGGCAAAGCACTGAGCTCTCATTTTCAAAGATGATGCTGGAAAGCTTCCCAGATTATATATTTTCCTCTTTAATTTATACCTCTGAGGATAATGCTAATCAGGAATGCAGTGAAAGTGGTGAAACATCCTCGGACCCAGGCTGATTTATTAACAGTGGTTGCATTATTCTCACTCGGAGAATGATGCTAGTATCCCAAGCTTCCAGAAAAAAAAACCCTGTTTGCTGGTAGGTTATCAAATCCGAGCTGACAATGTACTTGCACAGCAGATATGCATAAGTGCATTGCACAGTATGATTCATCTGCAAAACATGTAGCATGCTAGAAGCTCAATTTAAAGTAGGTTAAAAGAACGATTCATTAAGAAGCAACAGCAGAGAGAGAGGGGGAAATAAAGAAGCCCAAACACTAAAATTTCCTGGGAATGATACATCCTCTTCTCACTTTTTGTTCAGCCCCCTCTCCTCACGTTACTTTTGAATAGAGTTTGGATGGCACAGGGATGGACAACCATGTAAAAATACATGTGGCTAGACAAATATTACAAATGCCATCTTCAAGGCCTGGCAGATCTACCAAATATTCCAGGGATTATATATGGTCTGTTTAGCATGTTCAAAGTGGAAGGAGATTGCATATATTTCACACAGCATTAATCCTCAGGCCTGTCTCCTTAGCTCTGACCTGAACTTCTACCACACAGCACAGAATTATAAAGGCTAATGTCAGAAGGGCTTTGAAGAAAAAAAATTCCCAAAATGGCAACTGGCGTTTACTATGATAACTGCTCAGATAATCCACTATAATCTCCAGCAGTTTTTTTTTTTAGGGAAGGGGAAAAATCCCCAGAAAAAATGTACATGACATGGCAATTCTAAAATAGAATAAAGAACTTTGCAGGCCAGGATTAGTGCTTTTCAAATGGAATTTATGTGTGTTTGGAATAAATGTCCTACTATAAAAACAAATATAGACAAGGTACATTTCTAAACATTGCCAAGACAGGTGAAACATGTGAATTGATTTGAGAATAATTTGAAAATATATACACTGATTTCTAAGACTTCACTATTTTTATTACTATTATTTTCATTCTGTTGTGGAAAAATGTTTTGTCTGATGACAAGTTTCTCAATAAATTTAAATTTCAGGAATTCCAGTCCCCTCTCCTGGCAGCAGCAGAGGTAGGTTTGCATTTCCAGAGTTCCTATTTCACTCGTGTACAAGTAATCCAGGTTTTACTCAGTGACCCCTCATCTATCCATGTAACCAGTTAATTGCTTGCTTGACTTTTCTGTCCTGAGTGCAACATACCTACACTGACCACACATGGAACTTTTTAAGTGGAGAAATAGATACTACCTACTAAGGATCCATCTCCAAAAATCCTATCTTACCAACTAACCAAGATGCCACTCACCAGCCATTTTGCTCTAAGAATTTCTGATTAGTGAAAGTGATAAGCAGAGCTACTGCCCAGAGCATCCAATTCCCTTTCTTTTTCTCATAAACAATGTGTTCAGAGGAGGTAAATCCTCTGGGACTTCTAACTCTCATACATCATCTTGGAGCTTCACCTTTGGCCTCAGCATCTTTCCTACGAACCAGTTATGCTCTGAGAATTGCAGATTATAAACACATCCTTTCAGGATAACCAGGAAGTTCTGAGAAATCAATTCCACATTCAGCCCTAGAGATCATTTGCTAGAGTAGTAGAGAAATCAGCAACTATGTAAACGCTGCATTATGTCTCTTTTTAAAGAACTGCAAAAGCGGCAAAAGAGAGGAATCAGCCTCAGCTTTAGGTCAAGCCCTGCATCAAAGGCAACTGTCTCAATTAAAGTTTAGTGCACAGCAATATTGCAGTTTAGAGCATTTGGTCAATGATGTTTACCAAAGCTATAAACCTTTGTAATAAAAAGGGGGAAAAAAACCAACCCATCAAACCGGCAAACAATGCACAGCCTAAGACAGAGATGAGCACTCACCAGAAGATGAAAAAAATTAGGATGCATACTTTTATTACTTTTATAAGGGGTGGGAGAAGATATTTCCCTTTTTCACTGCAGTCAGTCTACAAATAACATATGATTGCTGCTCATATCACACAGCCTCACCTGCACGCAGAGCAATTCAGCTCCCTGTTCAGCTGAAGTGAACATTTCATTTCCAGCATGTTGAATTGTGTCTCATTGCTGAAGTCAACAGGAATGAAAATACCCTGAAATGCAAAACATTTCCTACACACAGGAGCAGCAAGCAGCAAGTAGTTTGCCTCTACATTAAGGACATCAAGGGAAAGACCTAATTAAGACTGATTGGAATTCAGACCTCGCTGTGCTCCAGTAGTCAGCGGAGAGATGGTACCTGTGAAACCTCATTGCCCCCACCCACAAATCACATGGGGCTGCTGCTCAGTAGATCAGAGCACAGCTGAGACAGTGCTCCCCAGCTCTGCTGGCTGCAGGTTTTCACCTCCCACTCTGGACGTGGCCTCGGTGCATGTTCCTCACACAGGGAGAGGGATGCAGCTGACCTGAATACGGGTGAACAGTGCACAGTGGTGGCAGATTTGGAGCAACTTTTAGGCTGTGCTCAGGATCCAGCCCTTTGCCCTGCCATTGGGGTTAAAATCATTTCCAAGCAGAGCTGCTCTGCTGGTTATGTATGCACCAGGGCCCACATGGGGTGAGGGACTCCTCACCTCCCTGACATGCAAACTGCTGTTTGTGGTGGGTGTAGGCATCCTCCCTGCACCAGCCAGCACATTACTTAGGGGATGGGATTGGGCCTGTAAATGGCATTACTCTGGCTGACTGCAACCCATAAATGCAGCCTGTCCCTCCAGCAGAGCTTTTACAGGTGCCCCTGAGCACTGTTGGAAGCAGTGTGGAGGGGGTCTGGCTCAGCAGGAGAATATGAATACAGACTGATGGCTTGGGCTGCCTGCAGCCCTTCTCCACACAGCTGTGCTGCAGAGGCTGCCCAGGGTGAGGATTTTCAGGCTGTTTGGTCATACAGCCAGTGACTAACACAGTGCAGGGAAAGCTGGGGATGTCTTTTGGATCTATAGCTTCTGCATTTGTGGCTTTGCAATGTGAAGGGTGAGGGACAGCACACCTGACTGTGTTTGGGTGACAGAGCACTGCAAGAGGCTTCTGCCCAGCTCCATAACTGTGTTTCCCCCTCCTCAGCCACAGGGCTCACCCAGGGGCACCCACATATGCACTCGAGACATGGACTGATATTTGGACAGAAAAAAACCCTCAGAGATGACAGAAGCACAAGATCCCCAGGGGCTGGGAGCAGGAGGGTTTCTGGCCTGACAAGGCTGCCCCATACATTTGCTTTTTACTGGCTGCAGTTAACAAGCCCTTCAACGTCTTTAAAGCTACAAACAATAAATCAACTGCAGTTAATAAATTCAGCACTGCTGAAAAATAAGACATAATTCATGTCCTGAAAGGAACAGTAAAGCCTCGAGCTGACATAACTCTGCAAGTCTGCAGAGTCACCCTGGTGCAGAAAGCATCCTTCAACAAGCATCCTCCCCTGCTCCATCCTCACCTGTACCCAAGCAAACACCCAGCTGCAGCACTGCATCCAGGGTGGGAGACACTGTGATGTACAGGAGGTGTTGGGAATGCTGCAGCTGTTAACAGCAATTGTGTTGAAATAATCTCTGCAGAACCAGCTACGTTTTTTGATATGAGATCTCCTGGTAGTTGGAGGCTGTATCAAGGGCAGGGAACTCATTACAGCAGTGAAAGAAATATTCAAGTAAGTCTTTTAGTAGCTGTTATTTAAATAGAGATGGGAAAGGCCACTCTTAAGGAATATGAAAGTATAAAGCCAATGCTTTTGAGATAACACCTCAATATTTGAAAGAGGCTTGTGAAGGCTGTAGTCATTTCCAACAATTTTTATTCTCACCTGGACACACACAATAGATCAAAATAAACAACAGCAACATTATAAAAATTTTCATTCTAAGTTTTCACTGTCTTTAAATGTTAATTTTCACAGGGCTATAATGAGATAGGTAAGAGCTGCTGCCTCCATTTTACACACAAGTGACCTGAAGCAGTCTGGTCTAATGGGTAATAAAGCCAATTTATCCATGATATATCCTCTACTTCATTTATCTCTGAATTCAGCAAAACACATGCTCACCTTTATGCATATGCTTAAGACATCCTAATTTTTAATAGCAGTTAAGAATGCACTTATGTTCCATATAATTAGGATCTTAAATGCTTGATTGAGACAAGGACGACTGAAATAGGTGATTAAGGTCCCCTCTATTCTGAGTCTCATCTTGCAGGTGAGTGCCAAGAATATATTCTCAGTGTTGAAGGTACAGGGTTTCTTGGAGGAATAGACTGACTATAAATCAGCAGTGTCTTAAAAAAACCAAGAACACTAAATGTGGGGTGTGTTCCTGAGTGCTGAATCATGCCAAGTCTACAGTAGCACATACATTTGCTTTTCTTAAATTAGAAAACTAATCACAAATAATGCTCTATTACTTGGAACATGGTTTGCTATGTGAGGGCCTTCTTTTCTTTTGAAAAAACCCCAAACAACCCAAGAAAACAAAAAAACCCAGAATTTTGCAAGCAGTCCTGATCCGGTAGTAAGAGAATAAAACATGAAAAACAGACACAAGGACAAAAATGCTACATTACAAATGAGAAACTTAGTGTGTACTTAGCCTGTTCTAGAGGTATCAACTACTCAGGAGGGAAAGTGAGGGAAATTCTTAAGAAGTCACTCATTTTAAAACCTCCATTCCCTGTTGATGACGTGGACCTGCAGCACAACTCTTCGGATATTTCAGGAACTTTGAGCTAAAACACATGTGCACAAAATAGTTAGGTCTCAGAGCCAAATCAGGTCTCAGAACTTAAAGCAGAGCCCAATGCTAGTCCTGAGCATCACAGGTCGATCCAGGCCATACAGTTAGGCTGGTATCCTTTCATGGGATAGTCAGTGAAGACATGATAAACAGACCTGTGGTATCTGCCCAAACTTTTCCAGGAGGCATTTGCTGGGGTCACCATCCCCAGACAGACTGAGAGCACACACTGAGTGTACATGTACTGCACAATACAGGTTTTGGAGGAAAAATAAGGCATAAGGCATGTCATTGAATGGCATTTCCAGAGCAGCAGAAATAAAGGAGGCAGATGTGCCTCCCAGGACCCTTAAACCAGTGAGATATAATAATCCACCCAGCCCAAGGGAGATTCACAGCCCAGAAAATACTGCAACGCGCAAAACCCAATGCTTGCCACAACTGGGACATCCAAATCCTCTCCCCTCCATGCCATCCTCCTCCTCCCCAACCTCTCCTCCTCAGTTCCTTGCCTATAAATAAAACATTTCATTACCGAGTGATGATGGTTAAAATAAGGCAGGTGAGTCACTCTCCTTGGTACTACTTCGCTCTTTCATCTGCCTCATCCTCTTCCTCAACCCATTTGCAGCCCTGAAGGCTGAAGAAAATTCAGCAATGTGGAAGTCAAAGCAGGGAAGGAGCTACCTGGCAAAGACAGCTGCATTTTGATCTGTATGGAGTTGAGAAATACATTGCTGCACAGATTTTAAACCAGGAGTTTTTATGCACCTCCAGGAGCACCCCCAGATGCAGAGCACTAGCTGGAGGAGCCCAACAAGAGTCATTGCTCCTACATTACCCAAGTGGGAATAGAGAACTGTATTTCAATAGGAATTTTTTTTGATGGCTGACTGTGAGCTGTGATGAAATGGCCACTTTGTCAAACTTCATGAGAATTACAGGAACAGAAGGATACAAGAAGAAATCCACTGTGTTCCTGTCCTTCTCTGCAAAGTCTGCCTGCACTGACAGAACCCCAGGGAATAAGGAGAGAGCCATCACCAAATGATCTCTATCACCTTCACTCACACCAGTATGCCAGAGGTTCTGAGTGACTAATCCAGGGAGCAGAATAAAAATAAATTCAATTTTTTAAATCAGAAAGGACTCAAATGCCAGTAATTGAATTGGCATGAATATATACTCTTCCAAAGTGAGACTATATATGGCCTCTGTTGGCTAAATCTGAGTAAGACCTGCCTGGCAGTTGAGGGCATATTTCCAAACAGCTGCAGAGGCTTCCCTGTGACATGCTTAGGTCAGTGAATCCACCACATCACGACTTTCTGTGGCAACTTGGGAAAGGGTTTGGATTGTGGCCTTTACAGTGCACATGGCCTCGAGCAGTACATTGCCATGGATGCGTAGGGAGGAGAAGCTCTTGCTAAAGTAATACCTGGAAAGGGGTAGGAAGGCCACAAAGAGCCAGGTGCCTTGGAGAACCTGCTACAATTGTTTGTGCTCTGACATCCCAAAAAGTGCCAGTGCCAAACCCAAGTAGTGCAGACATTCATGTTCATACCCCCTTCCCTCCACCTAGATGCCTAAAAACCATCAAAAACCTCTTTGACATTGAGGTGTAAAGGTGTCAGTAACTCAGCCACTCCAGTAACTAAAGAGAAACAATAAACTGGGATTTACAGGTGATGCATTATCAGTACAAACACAGGTTTATGCCAGGAGCACCTCAGTGCAGTCCCCTGCAGGCAGAGGGTTGGTGGATTAGTTCATGGTGAGATCATGCACACACACAGCACATGTCTTCAAACTCGACCTCTGCAAATCATGTGAGAAAGGTCTTTTTTAAGTCTTTACTAAAAGCACTAAGCCTAGAGACTCTGTCCTTGTCATGGAGCAGCAGGAGCCAGGACCACTCGTGGTCTTGTGTGCTACATCTACACCTGTCAGACCACGAAACACTCCTGGGATTTGGTATCTCACTGCTCCTCAGCATGCAGAGGCTGTTGCTCAACTCATCTGCCTCATCCAAACAACTTCTCATCCCTCCTTCCTGCCTTGCCTCACTGGAACATACCACAAGGGTGCTGTTCAGTCCCATAAGCACAGGATTCATGCCACTGAGGCACCCTGGGGGATTCCAACCAGCCCCTGGCTGCTGTTCCAGAGGGGTTCCCACAGGCCATATTTGCCATCCCATTTTGTCCCCACAGACATGTCCCAGTTATTGTCATCTCCTGTGGCACTGGCCACATCTCCTTTGGCCCGCTGGACCCCACCCGCAGCCTGTTTTTGGAGGCAGATGGAAATGGGCCAGGAGACTCAGGGATGTCCTGACTCCTGCTGTCTGAAGGCAAAGAGCATTCTGGCATGAGTATCAGCAGGCAGGGCTCACTGGCTGCAATCTCAATCACAGCTACACAGATGTGAGGGCTTAACACCACTGCCTAAATCACCCTACAGACACCCTCCAATGCACAATGCTGCATACAACTTCCCAGATTCTCACACAGGCATCACCATTTGGATGAGTCCCCACCCTTTTCCCCCTCTTTTTCCCCTCAGGCACACCTGCACCATGGAGATACAGTCCATTCTTACATTTTGCCATTTCTCTGGAGGAAACCATATGTATTTATCCTGGGGAATGCCTGGTAGCCTGTGCAGTATTTTTGGAAATAATCCTTGTCAGGGAATTTTAATCACTGTTGATGTATAAAAATAAAATAACAGAATCTGTGACCAGATGGTGTGTTGGGTGACATGGGGCTCTCTTCACCAACATGCAACTGCTCACCAGCCTTTCAGGACCGCTTCCCTCACCAGTCCTTGCAAGAGCTGCCTGCAAGCTCCTCTCACCCTGAACCAAATTCATCTATAGGAAGGAGAGAAACTCTGCATTTGAGGGAGAGAAACATTTTCAGCCAAATCCAGAGGCCAAGTATAAAAGCAAGAGAAACAGCTTTGTTCCTGCCCAGAAGCAACCAGAATTGTTGATCTCATTGGAGGAGAAGCCAATGTGGGATCTGTAGCTCCTTACTGCCCTGACTCTGCTTGAGAAATCTCTCAGCTTTCCACTCCTCGTGGGAATTTTCTTCTGCAGTCTCAATCATTGCCGATTTTGGTTGATCCAAAGAATGGGGAGTGAAATCCATTGCTTTTCATCATTCAGAAACCACTCAAAAGGTTTTGACACAAAGCCAGCTTGGCTCAAAGCCGGGCCCATGGCCAGCTTGAAAATATTCCTGAACCTTTCAACAATCCCTGGCTGGTTTTCAAACTTAAAACAAAAGCCAAGATCAGGGAAAGTTTGCAAATTTTTAGGTTGTATAAGAAATTTCTGTACAACCTGTGATAAATTCCTACCATTTATTCACAGTTATTTTCATGCTGAGTGAATTTCTCAGACTCCAAACCCTGCTCTTGCCTCAGAGAACATGACCATGGTTTTCACCAAAAAAAAGACCAGTCTGAGAGGTGTGGGGGAAGATACTGGATGTGCTGGGAAGCTACCTGAAAAACATTCCATCCAGTGCACTCTTGTTTGGATGGATTGCTCCTTCTCTAAAGTGTCCCCACATGGCCCATTGTATAAGGAGTGCTCGAGTTTATGGCAGTCGATGGCAGTGTTGCAAGAAGCTGGAGCTAGGTATCTCCCACTGGATCCATTCCTACAGCTTGGGAACAGGCAGAAGTCCCTCTCCAAGTCCCTCTCCAAGCAGGAGAATTAAAGAGTTTTCTGAAATTCTTGATAGCTTTAGATATTCAGCAATATGACAAACCTCTTATTCATTAAACTTACTTAGTCACACAGAAAGAACAGGGAGATTATTTACTTCCCCCAGTGAAGGGAGTGGGAGCTGTAGCTCTCTAGGTAATGTGGAACAGAAATACAGGTGCTGCAGCCACAAAGTGAGAAGGGGACAGTATGCACAGGACTGCACTGCTGGGATGCTGCTCTGTCTGCCATGGTTGGCTAGGAACGCACACAGCCACATAACAGTTCTTTATTAATCAGGGAGAACAAAATGGGAAATATTTAAAGCACATTACTACTCTTATGATACTGCTAATCTGACAGTCTGACAGTCCATAGCCAGTGAACACCAGTAAAGGTATCACCCACTTTACCTCCACCTTGCCACAGTTTGACACATGCAAACAAACACGTCTGAAACCCCTTTGCAGACGATTCCAAAAGCTGAAAATTTTCTTGCCTTATTTTTCTTTCTCCTTTCTTTCTCCTTTTTTCTTTCTCTTTTCTTTCTGTCTGTCTATTTTGCATTCTGTAAGTGTGAATCTACAGATCAGGTTAAACCTGAAAAAGCCTTCATTAAGTGTAAGCAGTATCACAGTGATTCCATTTAATGGAGATTTACACAATTTAAGAGACCACCCCTCTTTGTTCTGTACGCTAAGATTCAGCATGGCCATATTTTTATCCATCAGTGAGGAACAAAATCCCCACAACATCCTTTCATCCTTCTTTGTGTTGATATATTGTTGAAGCAACCCTACCTGGAGACCCCAATCCTGCCCCTCTTCACACACACACCCTCCACACCTCAAACAGCCTCACATTACCCCCCATCTGCCTCAACAGCAGAAAGTCACGTTTCACAACATAACACTCGGCTCAGAGAATGAGCAGCACATCAGCAGATTAGCTGCCTGCCCAAAGCTACAAAACAGCAAAACATTTCCCACATCAGCTGATGAGCATTAGAACCCATTTTACTACTGAACTCGGTAGCATCAAGCAGACAGAAAAGCACCAGGGAAACATCCATGTTGAGAGCACACACATGCACTGATGCACACTCAGACCCTGGAAAGCCATACATATGGGAATCAGTGGAATAACACACGTAGACACGCAGACTGTGCTGTTTCTGGCCAGCTACTCTTTGTGCTGATTGTCTGGAGGGGATTAGAAGGAACTCAGCCCAAAAACGCAGTTCCTAATGCTCCTGCAGCTATTGCATAACAGAGATCGATTCCTGTCCCGAGCCCTGACCCTCAACTTACTCAAGACAAGTTTAATGCTTCAGGCTGTGTAATGGAAACATCTACTTCCTAGTGAAGAGGAATCTAAATGGGAGGCACCAACTTCCCCAGAGCTTGATTCTTGGGTTGTCTGACAGGCAGCAATGGGAAAGAAAGTAGTGAAGTGTCACCAAGAAGGAAAGAGAGTAATTTTTCCCCCAAACATTTCTACCAGAAGCTACTGGAAGCTGAAGCCTTCTGGGGTTCATTAATAGATTGATTAGTACACCTGCTATTAATACACCTACTAAAGAAAGGAACTTCAAACCAAGGGAAACTGAGCACATCCCAAAAGTAAAGTGAAAATCAGTGAACCTGCAGACCCTAAACTAAATGCACCTTAAGTGATATACACCTCAAAAAGCAAAAGAAGGAAAACACAGCCACCAAAAAGTCCACAATGAAATGAACAAGTCTCAAAAGCATGCAGAAAATGTACAAACACTTCAGAATAGGCACTCCACTAAAAGCTGCATATTGAAATAACATAAGGGGCCATAAAGGAATCCCAGGTACACGGGGAATAGCTGAGGTAACTGTTGAGATCTGTTACTCCAGATGTGTACAGGTGTACGACAAGTGAGCACAGAGCCCCATCAAGTCAAGTGAAATCAAACGTCCTCCAACATTTGACTGAAACCTGGGTGTCCTGTGCCTAACAAACTGCAAAGAGCTTTAGGGAACTTGGCTGGCTCCTGCACCCCCTCCCCCAGATCAGCAAAGAAAGGACCATTTGCAAAGGCCGCGATTCCTCGTTATTTTCTGTTTTCCTACACGCGCTCACTAACTCGTTAGTAATGTTTCCAAGCAGCCAAGCTGGGAGACGAACAGAGCAAGGGACAAGAACCAGGAGCAGGAGATGCTGCTGCCGGGGCCCCTTTGTTGAGCATCCCTGAGTCCCCCTCGCCTTTTACCTGGGGATGCAGTCGTCATGGCAACGGGCGGGTGTTCCCTGGCGGAGCCGAAAACCAGCTGTTCCCGCTGCTGAGCCCCATCTCCATCCCGCAGCGCAGCCCCAGCTGCGTACTGGTCCGCCCCGTCCGCAGCCCAGTGCGCCCCAGTGCCCGCCAGCAGCAGG
>NW_008686584.1:1465-9171 GCF_000695815.1 Acanthisitta chloris | reverse complement strand
ACCACCCTCTGGGTGAAAAACCTTTTTGTAATATACTGCCTAAACCTCCCCTGGCACAACATCATGCTGTTCCCTCGAGTCTGTCACTGGTCACCAGAGAGAAGAGATCACTGCCTGCCCCTCCACTGCCCCTTGTAAGAGTCAAATACTGCAGTGATGTCTCCCCTCAGTCTGCTCTTCTCCAGGCTGAATGTGAGTGCCAAGTCACTGCCACCTCTGGATGCTTTCAGGTCTCCTCAGAAGAAAGCAGAGGAGGAGGGGAAGGGGGGCATAAAAAATACGTCATGATCTTCAAGGAGCAAAAGTGACTCAGCGCATGAGGAAAATCCTGTGCTTGGGTACTCCCCAAAGCTACCCTGTGCTTAAAATTCCTCTTTTTCAGACCTCTATGTAGGAAAGATCACTTCAGAAGAAAAAGAAGTGGGGTACCGCTTGTTTAGTACCATAATTAATGACCAGCGCAGTGTTTAGGTACACAGGAACTTGGAGGTCAGAGAATCAGATGTGGGCACTATAGCAGAGCCAAGGTTCTGATGCAATAGATGTACTCCAGAAGTCTTGTTTCTGTATAGGCCAAACCTCTCTTCTCAAAGTTGAACCCCTGGAGTGTCCTTTCTTGAGTCTTATGGCAAATCACCTAGACAATCTCACCAAAAAGATCACCTATGCAAGGAACTTCAGACAATTTGTCAATGAATTAACCTGTTAAGTGAGTTAGTGAGCCTCTGCCTATCATTCTACCACAGGAGTCCTGCCAGAGCTGCATCCAACCATGTCCTGATAGATTTGCTTCCCACTATGTCCTGCCCATCTACTGGTGCCACTCTCCATAACTGGGTTCCCCACCCGAGAACCTCTCCCATAATCTCTGTGATTGCTCTTAAATTCTCTGTTCTCAACAGTATCTGCACCTTTTAAAGTGGCAAACAGTACAAGGAGGAAACGAGCACTTCAAAACTTTCGGTCCTTATTGTAATAGTGGCAAGTATTGTTATTAAACAAATACACTTGATTATCACCAGAAGCATACTTTCCTCTGCTAATCTGCAGTTCTTACCTTGGTCAATTTGTTCTGCATGTGTTTTACCTCTCAGAGCAGCCATCACTGTGCCAGCACTGCTTCCTCTCTTTTTTTCTTATTAAAAAAAGACAGACACTGATATTAATCTAATGTAGTTATTGATGAGAATTTAATTTTCATATAACCAATAAAAAATTAAACTTTCCCTGCAATGTTAGTCCATCAGCTACAAGACATGTACCATTTATTATTGATTTTTTCTGATATTTTTAAAAGCCAAATACATGTGTACATTATGTTTTTGAAAGTCTATTGTGCTACTTGCTCTCTTGCCTACTTGTACCAACTCCAGCAAACATCTATGTAATCATGTATGACTCATATGAAAATGTTAGTTAGTCATTATCTCTTGCATTTTGACTAGTTTGACCAAGTAGGACTTTTATTTCCATTCTCAGTGTAAGCATATACTATAGATGGAGTTTGAGTATGTTTGCATGGGATGCTCACATATAAAATGACACATGAATAATAGATGGTACCTTCTGTCTATGGTATTATAAAATGCTCAGTTCTTGAGAACTGGGAAATACCATAGTTGCTAGTTCCCAGAGAAGTATTGTTCATCATCTTGTAAACTATGGACCAGGATAAAGGTTTGGGGCTTTGTTGTGACAGCCAGCTTAAACACGTTAAACCAAACTGATCTGTCTGACAGAACCTGACTGCCCTCTATGTTAGCCGCCTTGCATGGAAGACTGTTCTTTGATCTCCTCTTTTCTGAGGTCCCTTTTGGGTTCCACTCCAAGGGCAGGGCATTGCCTCTCATTCAAAACACTTCTGTTTAATTTTGTGGGTGAGTTCTCTGCAGGCAGAGGACAAGGTGGGGAGCTGGTAGAGCTCAGCTCTATTCCAACTTTTGTCCTCAGTGTGCTGTAGGGCTGTGCCATATACACGTTTTTCCACCTGTGCTTCTATTACGGGGTGAACACAAGACTGTGAGTTTCATTAAATTCTCAGCAGAAGCAAACAGAAATTGTTAGTAAGATGGAGAGAATCTAATCTGCAAGAGGCAGAAGGTGGAGTACATCCTACACAAGCAGCTTCTCTCAAAATCTAAGTATTAGCACATCAGCTGTGTGACACCCTTCCCATGCCCTTCTGTTCCTTTGTACAGCAGGCAAGAAGCAAGGATGGGACAGGAATAGAACATCCTCCTCTGCCTAGTCTTCTGGAAAAGGTGAGGGATTGCAGTCAGTTTTGACTCTGAGTTGGCTGCCCATGGTGAGGTTGTAGTGAAACCACCCATGCATTCCTAGCCACTACTCCAGAAGGGAGAGGCTTGGAAGTGGCTTAAAGATGTCTTTAATCACATCTTATCACTAGGTCTTGATAGTATCTGCTAATGAGCTTACTCATCACTGTTAATTTTTTTTTTGTTGCTGCTGCTTCTGGCTACTGCCTTTGGCAGAACACAAAGCCCTGGTCACATCTCCACCTAGAAATTATTTGCAAAGGAAATCACGCTCCTGAGCTGGATGATCACTTTCCTGCTATCCTTCAAGCAGCTTAAACCTGTTCTATAAGCTATAAATGCTGCATTTTCGCTTCTCTTGTTGGACTTGTTCTGGTCTGGTTATTTTCAGTCTGAATACAGTTTGTTTTACTAATCCTCACTGTTATTTTTTTGCTGAAGTACGATTTAAAGAAATTTGGGGGTTAGATTTTGAGACATGATATTGTTCCCAGACTGTTCTTTGCCTAGAGTAAATTTTTTTTCATCCTTTGTAACAGATGTCCCCCATAAATGCAGGAATCTCTGTGGTAACAAGTGAGAGAGTTAAAAAAAGTGTCATTTTTATCTGTTCCCACCAGAGCACTTTCTTTTTTAAATGACTTGTTACCGAAGAAAGGAGGTGCTTGATGCCTCTTCACAATATGGTATGTTTCAGAAAACCTGGTTGGGAATTTTTTGCCTTTACTGTTTCTGTGCTCTTTGTATGACAACAGCAATGGGCCTGACAGGGTCAACACAGGAAAACACTAAAAACTGAAGAAACTCACAACTGGAGCTGCTCAAACTGGACTCTTAGCTGAGACAGAATCTTCAGAGAGAGGAAAGCATACCTAGGGACTTCTTTTGCTTTGAACTGAACTTTCAAAGGGTGATGAAAAAATCCAGTAATATTTGCAGGGAATTATCTAGGTTATTTCAGCTTCTACTTGCCTGATGGATATTTCCTCTGCCTCCACCAGTCACCCTTCTTCCTCATGGTTTTTAGCTCTGCACTCTCCTCTTTGCAACTTCCTGCATGGAATCCCAGTCTATAGTTTGCTTGACCTCTTCACGGTCCCAGATGACATTTCTAGGAAAGCTCCAGAGAAATTCAGTTGTTTTGCCTTTGTGATTCTCCCTGCACCACAGGATCCTGCTTTACCATGGCTGCAAGTGGCACGGTGAGCCTGGGTTGCCCTGTGAATCTGAATATTGCTCCTGTGCCAGCAGAAGTCAGGAGCTGAGGGAGGATGCCAGGCTGTCTGTGTCACTCTTGCTAAATCCCTCAGTGGTTTTGCAGCAGAGATCAGCTGGACCCTGGGGAGCCAGCCTTGAACACCAGCCTTACCTGGGTGGGACTGAATAGATGTTCCAATTAGCAAAGAAAACAGTCCTCCAGAAATGTAGCTGACTGTTCTCTTCCTAAGAGAGGAAGGACATTATCTGCCTCTGGACATAGTTTTCAATTTAGTTTGTAGCTGATGGAATATACAAAAGGAATTAGTACAATCCTTCTTAAGTACAAAGATTAAAAATTGTCTTCTTTTTTCCTTTCTCTTTCTTACATTATTATGGAAATCTGTTCTTGCATGTCAGTGTTTTTGATATGAATGTGCTTTTTGTAGGTTTAACTAGGAGAAAAATAATTTCTTGGCCTTTTCACTAACATCCAGTGTAAAATAAGTTTATCTTGTATTTCTTCGCTGTAGGGATAAACTCAGCTTGGAGTTGCATGGAAGTGGGCTGATGATCTAATGCAGCTTTCCCACAGAGACTCAGAATTACTCGGTAACATATTTAATTCTTAAATTATTTTAAAAGCACAAGTCCATGGAAACAGTGAAAGAGGATTACACAGTCCTTACACAAACAGATTTTGCCTGAAATGGCAGTGCATCTATGTGAATAATTTAAAAAGGAAAATGTGTTTCGCTTCTTCTTATAGAAAAACTCATCAAGCAGGAAGACAACTGTCCAAACAGGCAACAAGACCCTTGGAGGTTAAGAACAAAGCTTTGTTAAAAGCCTATCCCAGAATCAACAGGGCATATTTCAGGTCTCAATACCACAAATACTGCTTATGTGTGGCATCTGCTGCTTTGTCTTTTCTAACAAAAGTTCTTCATTCTCAGTCGAACAGGGCCATGGGAATTCTGTGCATTTGGACATGCTCAACTTTTCTCCATTCTTCTGCAAGAGAGGGGAAGGGTTTTTTCTTTGCTTGGGATACCAAGCTGGGAACCAACATCACTCTTGAGAAAATCCCCTGCTCCCCAGCCCCTACACAACCTAGAGGCTTCTCTTCAAGCTTGAGGGTTAAGATTCCTCAAAAGCCTGATAGGAATATCTGTGTGAAGCCACCAGACTACCAGAGACCAGGGAGATCACACCTTGTGGAGAGCTGACTTCCACAAATATAAAGGGCTCTTTGAAGGCACGCCACTGAAAGTCCTGAAAGGCCAGTTGCCCAAGAACAACCAAGAAGAAGATTATACTAATCTGAGGATCACTAAAGAGCAAAATCCCTAGTATTTAATTACACTGGCGAGCACCTTGATTATGTTGTAATAGCACAAAAGTCAAAGAAGTTCCCACAGGAAGAGGTGGCTACATGCCATATATGCTTCACATCGTGCAGGGAGTTGCTTTGTGTTTACTCTTGCTCTAAAGTTTCTATTCCATTCAGAATTTGTAAATCAGTTTCCTCTTCCCGTTTGAACCACATTCCTGCATATTTTATATGACTATTTGCATTACAGGGAAACCAAACACCTTGCAAATGGCATTTCAAACTGCCTATTTTTTTTTTGTCTTTGGTCCTTACAGGACTTCTTAATGTACTTAGCATCTGCAAGATGAAACTTCAGTTCTGTCCAGTCCCGTGCTATATTCCCATTGCACAATTTCTGGTGCTGATTTTGTCGTGGAGGTGCAAAATCCCAGATGCATTCTATCTCTGTTCACACTCTTCCAGATTTTGGAAAAGAAGTTTCCTTACATCTCCAGAGAAACCAAATTTCACTTTGTCAGTCATCTGTTTTGTTTTTTAAAACACTTCCTCTGATACAGAGTTTCAGACCATATTTTTACTTCTATGAGTCTTCATTTATTTTGAGGTTTTAAGATCTTTCTTTTGTATGTATAAATCAAAACTTGTTTAAAAAGATGAAGAAAAAAAAGAAAAGAAAATCCAAGGTTTCTTTTCACTGTATTGCAAAAATTGAAATTTGGGTCTGATTCGTATTTGCATGCAAAGCACCCTGCCTCTGCTGGGGTTGGTGTAAATGAGTGTCAAAACTTCCTTTTTACTTCTCAGAGATGGCTGCAGCCATTTATCCTGGATCACAAGAAATAATATCAAAGGGTTGGAAAGTGGGATGGGATCCAAGTTTAAGACTCTGAGATTTAGTGTGGAGACCTTGGAGATTTCTGCACTTTGCACAAGGATAGATATAAATCTTATGTAATCCTGCTCCAGCAGAGAGGCTTTGCATAAGGACTTCTACAAATGAAGCACCTAATTACCACCAAATATGTAGCAAACAAAGGAGTGAGAGTAAGTCTTTGATATGCTGTGCCAGTGCTTAGAGATTGTGGCAAACCAAGACATCACAGTGGAATACAATTGTACTTACAAGTATAAATATGGACCCAAGGACAGAGTTTCATGAAGTGATGAGGTCTGAGTTTGGCATTACCAAAGTTTAAAAAAAGCCAAAGTCACATTACCCAGAGTATAAATTCACTCCACTCAGTAGAAATCATTCATACTCTCTTGAACTGATTTCTTTATAGTGATTTCTTCTGTCTAGTAGAATTTTCCTCACATGGACTGCCATGTATCTGTACAAAGCATTGCTGAAATGTCCTCCATTCTCACAGTTTTACGCTGTGCACTTGCTCTTCTGCTTGAATATTCAGTCTCAGACACTTCATTGCCTAATGCCAAAGTAGCCTCAGTCCCTCTGTTTATCACGCTCCTCTAGCCTTGAGGGAAGAAATAATTTTCCTGCCGTGGAATGACACACAGGATCACATCATCCTATGTGAGGGCTGTGTCAAAAAGTCAATGGTCACCAGCAGAGTGATCCCCCCCTTCTCTTTCCCATATACTCATCCATCCTTCATGACCAGTTGGGGATTCATGTGTCTGTGACAGAGTCTAGGCCAAGTCTTACCCTTCTCTACCAGTCAGAGAAACACATACAACAGAAGTCCCAACATTCTCTCACCACAAACCCATCTGCTGCTTTCCACTTGCACCAAGCAGACCACGGGCCTTTATTTTCTAGGAACCATTAGGTTCCACGTACACATTGGTGTAAACACCATGTGGTAGCTGTGCTGATCTGATGCCAGGTTAGATGTGCTCAGATTTAAGGCAGATCATGTTTGTGCTGAGACATGCCTAGCTATGCCCAAATCCACTAATAACTACCTTGAAACCATGGGCTGCTATGGTATGCAGAGTTTCTAGAAGTTAAGACTCTCATCTTTGGGGATCAGCAACATCTTCAAGTGTCTTACTGTTGTCTTTCAATAAATAGAAGTACAGATTTCAATTCACTCATTCCAGTTCTTTATGAAAAAAAGAACTTTATCTGAGTTTGAATCTTTTTGCAAGAGTGGCAACTTACACAGAACGATCTGGTCTTCCAAAGGTGTCTGGTGGCACCAACCTCTAAGGAAATATGGAGCCAGACTCTGGAATCTGCTAGGTTTTGCCTTGGGTACTGAAGTCTGTTCTTGCAGCTGTGACAGTGAGAGCCTGGATGACAGTCTGGTGCTGCTTCCATTTCCTTTAGCTTTCATGTTTAATAAAGATCATTAAATACAAAAAATGAACATTTGTGTTTAGTCAACTGCCCTGCTTCTGCTGCCCTGGAAGTAAGAATATGACTACTGAGGATGGATACAGTTTATTAGTCAACTTTTAAGCATATTTAAAAATCAAAGCTAAGAAACTATAGCCTCAAGCTGAAATTATTACTGGAAGGAATGGAACAATTTACAATAAAATGTAATAATAAAGCACAAAACATGTTTAAGATAGAATTGTTTGCTTGGGTACTTGCTTGCCGTTTTATTTTACACTGCAATTTTAAAACACGTATCTTTGCAAGTAAACAGTGCATACATATTAGCAGTAAGGATGTTATCATTTCCATTTTAAGTAGTTCAATAACAAAATTATAGCGTGAATTGGATGCTGAAGAGTGGAGACAGATGGATACAGCAAGCATTTTTTTCTATGAACATGAGATATTTGGTGATCATTGGAATGAAGTAAATACCAATTAAAATAATTTTTATTGCCTTTTCTCAGAATTTGTTTCTGCAACCATGTGGAAAACCAAGAGGTTTTTGTTTAGAAAATTCAAAGAAAGGAAGAGTTTTGAGAACATTTGT
>NW_008686584.1:0-1414 GCF_000695815.1 Acanthisitta chloris | reverse complement strand
AACCATAATTTTCTGTCATTTCATCAAAAAAATGAGTAGGTCATCTTCCCCCTTTATCAAATGAGTCAAATTCTGCCTTCCAAACTCTACAACAACATAAGTTTCTCTGTGCAGCTATCCCTGAGGAACCATATTTGAACCAGATTGCTAAATGGCATATTAAAGTTATTAATTGCAAATATTTTAAATGAAGATGCTAAAATCTCTGCATTTGGATGTATTTGTATCTTTTGTCATTAGTTGGGCCCATATCTGATCTCTATCCAGAGTTTAATTCCTGATGGGCAAAAGTCTTAGCCTCTGCTATTCTGATTTTTGGAACAAGTTTCATAAACTTCTCTTTTGTCTTATTAAATATCCAACAAGCTTCAACTCAATTCAAAACATCACAATTTCATTAAATCACTCTTGAATTCAGCCTAGTTATTTATTCCAGAATGCTACATATGTTTTGCTTTGCCCCGCTGGATGTTGTAAGACCAGTTTGAAGCAGTATGCAGAATGAAACTGTAATCACATTCACAATTATTTTATCTTGATAGCAGCAGGCTACAGCTTCCTCACAAGGAGCAGTGGAGGGGCTGGTACTGATCTCTTCTCTCTGGTGACCAGTGACAGGACCCAAGGGAATGGCCTGAAGTTTGTGTCAGGGGAGGTTTAGGTTAGATATCAGGAAAAGGTTCTTCACCCACAGGGTGGCTGGGCACTGGAACAGCTTCCCAGGGCAGTGGTCATGGCACCAAGCCTGACAGAGTTCAAGAAGGGTTTGGACAATGCTCCCAGGCACATGGTGTGATTCCTGGGTCTGTCTAGTGCAGGGCCAGAGTTAGACTCAATGATCCCTGTGCATCCCTTCCAACTCTGAATACTCTATTACTCTGTGATTCTATGGATCCATGAAATGCCATACCAATAAGCCTTTAAGTCTCAGTTCAAGTGATGATGGAGTGCAGTTGTCATGGAATTCAACCTACAAAGTAGCATCTATTGTCTTATACAACTGGTATCCAAAGAGCACTTGTACATCAGGAATGGTTTCATGCTTCACTAGTCCAGCAGGTTAGTGAAGAATGTGATATTCCTCATGAAAGGCATAATTAAACTAAATTTGTTTAAAAAATCCTTAATTATGTTCCAATTAATACCTGAAATCTGTAAGGAAAATGATACAACTTTTCACTGTTTGTGTTTTGGGTTGTGATTTTTTGTGGGTTTGGTTTTGGGGTTTTTTCCGCATTTTCCTCTTGAGTGGTTAGACAACAGTCTCCTCCCTTCAGTTTATTGGCGATTTGTGATCAGTCTCAGGGTAAGGAGATTAGCATAGAGTTCTGCTTTGTGGGCTTCAGGATGTATGTGGAATTGCATTTAATGTCAGCACTTTTCCTGAGGATATTTATTAATTTATTATTTATTG
>NW_008686583.1:13185-14407 GCF_000695815.1 Acanthisitta chloris | reverse complement strand
GGCAGCCCCCCCGGCCCCGGGACGCCGCCGGATGGAAGGATCGTGCGGCTGAATCCCTGCGGGTCCTGCGGCGCTGGGAAGTCAGCGAGGAGAAGCAGCTGAATGTGTCTGTACTGCCCCAGATGCGTTAAAATGGAGGGAGTGTAAAACGGTGAATGTCTTTGCTTCAACCTTGTGCCTTTGCTTTGTCTTGAAATGTGAAGGGATTGACCTCGGGGGCTCTGTCCTGCACACATCTTGTCCCCCAAAGCACAGCCTAAATCACGGAGCCCTGAAGACCAGAAATGCTTTGCTGAATACCTTGTCTGGTGGAAAAACACACCCAGTTCTCCTAAAATGGATGCTGAAACAAGATGTCTGTGTCTTCTTTGTCTTGGATGATAGGAATCTGCGCTAAAGATCCAAAAGCTGAAGGAATTCAGTCTGTGCAGAAACTGACGTGGCATATTCCTTCTTGAAGAAAGTCCAGCAAGAATGAAACGTGAGATTGCAGAACTAAAAAGGATAAACATTTTTTGATACTTCATTTATAGGGTACCACAGGGGAAAGGTAAAGGTTTCAGAAAAGAAAGAAGCACTTTCATTTTATCTGGAGATTTTCCAACAATAAAATCTAATCCATCAGAGAAAAAAAATGAAAGGAAGACTATGAGAGTTGAGCTTATTCAACCTGGAGAAGAGAAGGATCCAGGGTAACCTTAGTGTGGCCTTTCAGTACCTGAAGGGCCTACAAGAGAGCTGCAGAGGGACTTGGGACAAGGGCCTGGAGGGACAGGACACAGGGAATGGCTTCCCATTGCCAGAGGGCAGGGCTAGATGAGATATTAGGAAGAAATTCTTCCCTGTGAGGGTGCTGAGGCACTGGCACAAGGTGCCCAGAAAAGCTTTGGCTGCTCCATCCCTAGGAGTGCTCCAGGCCAGGTTTGATGGGGCTTGGAGCAACATGAGTTAGTGGAAGGTGTCCCTGCCCATGGCAGGGGATGGAACAAGATGAGCTTTGAGGACCTTTCCAACCCAAACTGTTGTGGGGTCCTATGCTATCTGAACTATGGGGTGAAAGGTTAACTCTATTACTTATGATTGGTGAATGGCTGAAACCTGAATTTCATAGTTGAGCTGTTTTCCCCCATCCGCAGTGGTGTGTGAGCCTGAGCTGACAAGTCTGCAGCTTTGGCCTGAGAACTTCATTTCCCAGCACATCATTTAGTTCTGTTCAGCCTGG
>NW_008686583.1:0-13138 GCF_000695815.1 Acanthisitta chloris | reverse complement strand
CTGCTGACAGGGATTTCTCTGTAGGCATCACAGAATCACAGCATGGGGTGACTCGTTTATCCTCATCTATGAAAAAGCTGTGCACAGCAGGGCATCAAAGCTGCATGAAAGAACTGGGAGAATTGCTGGCTACAACTGTTTAGCTTTCATTTTGATGACAACGTACTGTATCTACCTGAATCTTTGAAAGATTGTAGCATCATCTAATCACATTGCAGTCAATACTAGCAGCAGGTGCTCACAGCAATAAGGGCAGAGTAACCACCCAGATACATGCTCCTGAGGAACATCAACCTGAACTGAGGCATCTCATCAGCCTTGTCCTCTTAGGAACTCTGAGCATCTCTGTTCCTATCAGGAACTTTGTCTGGTCATCTTACCTTCATGGAGGAACCAGTGTTCCTTGTTGGAGAGGCTAACAGCATCATCTGAGTAGTGCAGCGCTGTGGAACAGAGCAGTTGGACATCATCCTGTGGGATCTGCCCTGCTCCAAGGACAGGCTGGCTGGATGCCAGTCCTTTCCATCTGGCCCTTGGGAGAAGATCAGTACATTGCAGTTCCAGTTCATTTGGCCAGTCCCAGGCAGGAAATTACTGTTTTCCGTCCCGCCATTCAGTGCTGGTGAATTTCATGTCTATTTCATTTTCTTTCACGAAAGTGAAATGAGAATTTAATTCTTGCACTTTCTGTAGCTATTCTGCAGTAAGTTTCAGACATTTTTCTGACTTCTGCTCTTTGGCCTCCCTTACCCAAGGCTGGAAAGGATATCTTGCTGGCTCTGTGAGCTACCAGACGTTATTCTGAGGTGTAATGAAATGAACTTTTGCAAAGCAGCATTTGGATCACACCACAGCTCTGCCCTGGCCATGGCAGAGCTGTCCTTTGCTGGGAACCTCTCTGACTATGGATGAAGAGATGATGAGCTCATTTTGCTCATGTGCCACTGCTGCAAACTGCTGAACTCCTCAGTACTTTGGAGATGGAGTCTTCCCACTGCAAATTCACACTTAACCTCTTCTGGGGCAGCTGTTTCATCTTGCAAACTCTGTCTCCAAATTGTGTTTAAATAGTTCTAGATCTTTCAGTTGTATTGGTTATGACAGGCAACTTCCCCTTTGTATTTCCTTCTGCTACCAGTACCATTTCCTGAGCAGCACCAGGATCTCTGCAGCCATCTTACATGAATAGGCAGAACAAGTCTGGCTGCTCAGGTGTCATAGGCAGTACTACCTCACCCCTGAGGGCTCTCAGTTTGCTCTGGTGCACGTCATTTTCCTGATAAACTACCTGTGGGTTGGTGGTTTGTCCAGCCTGTACATGTGGGGCTTGAGGCAAACTGTACTGCTCTTCTTCAACATCAAGGCTGAGTTTCTTACTGTGAGATAATCCTCAAATCACCTCCAAGATCATTAAGTCCAACCCTACTGTGGTTACTAGACCATGGCACTAAGTGCCACATCCAGTCTCATGTTAATAACCTCCAGGGACGGTGAATCTACCACGTTCCTGGGCAGCACATTCCAATTCCATTCTACACTGGTCAAGTTCTGTGTTTCTGAGCAGTGGCGTGGGAGTTCCTGTGTGGTGTTTGCTGGGTCCTTACCCTAGCAGAGTGTTCTGATAAGCCTCTTTCCACTGGAGTCTAGGCTGTAGTCTGACATTGTTGAATGTTGTAAACTCACCATGAGCTGTGTGCACTCACAGCCCAGGAAGCAAACCATGTCCTAGGCTGCATCCAAAAGAGTGTGGCAGCAGGTCAAAGGAGGTGATTGTCTCCCTGAACAGAATGGGAAGTTCTGCCATGAAATAGCAGGGAAGGACTAGAGAGAATGGCCATAAGATGAGACGAGAGATTCAGAGTAGATGTTAGAAAACATTTCACTGTTAGGGTGGTCAGACACTGGAATATTGCTCAGGGAAGTGGTGGAGTCACCATCCCTGGAAGTCTTTAAGAGGTATCTGGATATGGAGGATATGGTTTAGAGGTTATAGTGAAGTGATAGATTAATGGTTGGACTTGATGATCTTAAGGGTCTCTTCCAACCTTGAGTGTATGAGTCTGTGAAATACCCTGCTGCCTCCAGACAGTGTGAGGTGTTACCACAGTGTGCTGGTTGCACTCACGGACAGGAGCTGTTATTCATCAGAGAATTCTGTCTTTTCTTGGCCATGAGTGGCATCTCCATGTCGACTCAATGCGATGCAAGGACACAAACTGCAAAGTCAACAACGTAGAAGGAAGTGTTTTCCCTCCGGCTTCTCCTAGTAAGGAGTTCTGCTGTGTGACCTGTTTCCTGTGTTCATGGCCAGATCTGCCCAGCCTCTCTGTCATGCACGACAAGTAGCAGAGCAATTTGCTGACTAAATGCAAAGGAGTCATGAAATGAGACCTCTCTTCGTGGAAGTATCTTTCTCCTGTAGTGGGGAACCTACATCCTGCTTTTCTTCTTCTCTTATGCATCATTTAATGAGCAGTTGGTGTGTGAGTCCTTACAAGACATGCAGACCAAGGTGTTCAAAGGTGAGTGCCTAAACGTGTGTGGGAGGCACTGGCATAACAGTTCAGAGACCTTTTCTGCAGGGCCAGTATCAGCCTCTTGCTGCTTTGTGTCCAGGCAAAGTCACACCATGGATTGAAATTCAGAGTTTCAGTCCGGATGCCATTCTCAGTGAGCCACTGACTGTCAGAAGTTACTTTGTAAATGAGTTTGCAGGAGAGTGGGAAGAGTAGGTGAGAGCAGGGAGATATTTTGGAGTGAGAACCAGGGAATTAGTGCAGTGGTAGATGAAGAGGATCCTCCACTGCCATTCAGGCTCTGGCTGTCCTGAGCCCAGCTTTGACTAATGAATTAACTAACAATATGAAAAAAAAAGTCACAGATGTTATAGCATTACATCACCACCTCAGGCTACTGCAGAACACACCCTGTGCCTTTGTGAGAAGGATGGACGGAAGATCCTGTGAGAAGATAGAGAAGGAGTAATGGTGGCATCTTACAAGAACTGAGCTGACAGACTTGGAAGAGTTATCGATGATATGAACTCATCATTTGTCAGAGATTGACAGTTTGATCAGGCTTGAATGGTTTTCCACAAGGATGCTGAAAAGGACCCAAGCCTGGAGACTTCCCTGAACTATGACTACATAACATTTTTAGTGGCATGAGGATGTGTGCAGGCTTCTAATAAGGTGACTAACTAGTATGATTTATTTTTATCATTAATAAATAGTTTTCCCTTTTTCATTATTTGAAGTGTGTGGAGTGTGTTACCTGTGGGTTTGGTCCAGTTCAGAGTGTCTGTTTAAGCCTGATGGATGTGCAGCTCAGGTAATTTCAGTCTGGCTAACTTGCAAGCAACCAAAAACATGATCCTATAATTAAAAGAGTATGGAAACCTCTTGGATGCCTCATGGAAACAGCATCCCAGTAGATTGAGCTGTGATATGAATGAAGATATGAACAGCTGTATCACCACATCTGGTGCAGAACACGCTTGGGGAGTGCTAGGAGGGAGCAAGGCTCCGCAGGTGCTTCCCATGGAAACATCTCAGTGGTGACTGACAATGGACAACTGCTCTTCCAGCATGTGCTGGGAATGCCACCATGTGTCCAGTGTCCTTTGGCATCTCCAAAGGTGTTCATCTCTGCTGGCTTTGGCTCGAGACAGGTACAAGGTGTACCAGAGCCCCAGGGTGTCCTTCTGCCTTACAGGAAGCTGACATCAGTGCAAAGGCTTGACTGCCTTGGTGGGAGGGAAAGGGGAATTTCACAGCTGCATAACGTCTTCCCTGGCATGGGATGGTTTGCAGGAAACTGCTCAGTGTGGTATGAGGAGCAAAGGTGCTGCAGCAAAAATCTGTCAGTACACAGCCCCAGAGACTGTCCCTAGCCTGGAGGTTCTTGGGAGGCCAAAAAAAATAAATCTGTGGGGTAGTGGCATTTGTTTCAGTGGCTTCACCCTGAAGTTGTTTCTTCTGGCCACTCAGATCTTTCATCCAAATAGGGTTAATTTCATTAAGAGAAACAAACTCAGGAAAGTTTTTGTCAGCACAGTTGGATCATCTCATGATGGTTTGACCAATCCTCTTACCCCATCAGTGTTCAGTTTAGAGGATGTGTGGAGATGTCACCATGCTTATTCAGTACATCCTGAGCTCCCCTTCTTTGTGGGGTCTGGTGATCTGCAGAATACATATTCTTTCCTCACATGAGCCTAAATATTTTAAAAACCACAAAGAGCTTTGTTCTGTAAGTGACTCTGCCTATGTGCCTCACCCAAACAGTTTTCCAACCCTCTCCCCACCTAACCTGACTTAAGGAAGAGCAAAATATCCATAGGCTCACAAGGAGTGTGGTAGTGGCATGTTTCTATAGGCACTTGGGACAGTGAGTATGTGAAAGCCAGTGAAGAGAAACTCCAGCCTGTGCTGCAAGCCAGTGCCAATGTTCCAGCAGTTGTGGCAGTGGCTGAAATGTAGGAAAATACCAAAATGACATTAGTGCAAAACTGCAGGCAAGTTCTGGCCCTGGAGGGTTGACTACCAGGGCAAAGGGGAACTAGCCCTCAGGCAGGGCTGAGCAAACAGTAAGAAACAGGCAGATCAAGGGTGAGAGGTAGTGTGAGACCTGCCCTGGATGAGAGTGCCTGGAGGCAGTGCTGACTGACTGGGATCTCTCACCAAGGCTGTAATCACTGGACAAGGGTCCAAAATCAGCAAAACTTGAGCAAAACTCAGGAGGAAAGAACTGAGGTGGGTTGTTCATATGGCAGGGGGAAATGAGGGCAAAATCGAGGGCAAAGGGTGTGGCTGGGGCTGTTTGGGACCAGGGTGGACATCAGCTTGGGTGCAGTCAGGAGCAGGACACCAAATCCGTGGTATCTATATGGGTGGTTTGCCTTGTTTCTGCAGCAAGGGCAGAGAGATGCGGCCTCAGCGCCACTGAACAAGTGCCCTGACATGGCAGCAGTGAGTGTGGTTCAAATAAGCATCTCAGTTCATCTGAATCTCAGAAAAGACCTTCTAAGGAATCTCATTTGTGCCCACATCGCTCTGCAGCTCTCCACCCAGGACTGGAAGCAGGAGGAACCCTCCCACCTCCTGTGGAGTGCTGCCCTCAGGCCCTTCCCCAAGCTGCTGCTGAAAGGGTCTTTGAAGTCAGGGCAGCACATCTCAGCACACCCAGGTGTTTGGTTCGGACTGGGAGTTGAGCCTTGCCAGGAATGCTCCATCACTTCCAGGCAGCAGGGACGTGTGCCACCAGACCTGTCAGTGCACCTCAGTGCCACCAGAAGCCATCCCAACTCCAAACCCTACATGGGGAAGCTGCCTGAAAAATGAGGGAACACTTTTTGCAAAAGGAATGACTCAGGGCTTTGGTATATGGTGTTCTCAAATATTTATTTCAGTGTTCTTATAAATGTTTTATTTGAAGAAAAATATTGTAATTGGCCAATATGCCACAGAATCTAAATATTTTGCTCTAGGACAGTACTTCCCCCACTCACAGAGGTTTAGGTCTTTGCTGATTATGTGGTCTGGCCATGACGAGGGTTTCCCCCACTCTGCCCTCTGTTTACATGTAACTAAGGCCTTAATCCAGCCACTGTCATAGCAAGGGGAGAAAAGACAATTTATCCTTGGTTAATCCTGGAAAAAGCTTTTCATCGGACAGACTGAGAACATGGAGAACAAGGAATATGGAAGAACACACATGGGAAAAGGATGGGACAATTGTGGGGCAGAAGCTGAGCCCCTCTGCCCTCCTGCATCAGCTGTGCAGGATCATGGAGCTCATGGGACCCCCAGAGCCCATGGCATGGTGGGGAACAAGCAGTGTAGGCTGAGTGCCACCACTGGGGCTTGTCCCTGCCAGTTCCTCCCTGAAGCTCTCCAAATCCTCTGCCTGCAGAGCAGCTCTCCTTCCCTCTGGATGGCAAAGGTGTCGCCAGTTTCATAGTGCTGAAAGCGTTTCATGCCCACCAGGTGGTCCCTGCTGTGGAGAAATGTCCTGCTCTGCGCCCAGGGCTCTGTGCTGTGCTGGGTTCACTCAGACTGGAGATCCATGAGGCAGAGAGGAGGTTGTGAGGGCCCCACTTGGCACAACTGCCATCGGAGCACGCAAGGGTCTGGCCCTGATCTCCTCTGCCCCAAGCCCGTGGCAGGACCGGGGTCATCCTGCTGGACTGTGGCTGTTGGAACCAGCTCCCAGGTGTGCAGACAGGGGAAGGACAGCTTGTTTTATGATGCTGATAACTGATAGGAGCTGGAGGTCTCCTGAGCAAGTGCTTCACTGAAACAAAGAGAAAGATGCAGGGACTGGAGGCTGTAAGATTCAAGCATAGGAGCAGCAGTGTGTTGGTGCAGGCATGGGGAAGCACACTCAGCTGGGAGCCAGCCCACCACCCTGGGCTGCTGTCGAGCTGTAGCTGGTGAGTTTTGGACCAGCTGGAGGTCCCTGCTGCCAGTGAGGGTTCATGTCCTTCACAGATCCACTAGACTAGGCATGGAGTGTGCTTGTCCTTCATTACACGTGGTAGTTGGTGGGCCTAGCTCCCTGCTTTTTTTGCTTCCAACAGGACCCAAACTATAGTGCAGTGTGTGTTCAGTGTGTGACCAGTCTGGCAGTACCTGCTGTGTTTCCATGCGGTGGGTAGGGAAGTCCCCAGCTAGATCATCTTAAGAGTTGTGAGAGGTTTGTGTAACATCAGCTGGAGACTTTGATCCATTTTATGAACTCAGTGAATGTTGCTGATATCCTTCATCATCCTGCTGGTTCACTTTACCATGTGTTCCTGGGTCCAGGAAACATCTTAACAGGTACTACTGATAAAGGAGAAGTAAGCCCTAAAGGGCCAGGAAATGCAAGCTGAGTGAACAGAGGGAAGTGGCTGAGGGAGGGAATGGTGACAATGACATTTTGAGATCTAATTGTAATAATAATGACCACCCATCCCTGGAAATAATTAATATGTATGAGCATTTAATGTATAAAAACCATGAAGTTTTTGTCCCTGGTTGCTCAAGTTTGGTGGAGCAATCCCACTTGTGGCCAGCGCTGAATAAACAAATAGCTGCTACTCAGAGATGCAAGTCTGTGAGTAGTTCTTTTAAAGCTTTTCTCGGTATCATTGGGAGAAGAGAAGGAACTTTGTAACAACAACCTGCTGATTTGCAGGATGTCAGAGGTGTGTGGGTGTGTAAGAACAAAAGGGAAACGCTATGAGGGGGTTGGGAGAAGCTTCACTTTGTGACAGCTGATTTTTGTGTCCTGACGGTGCTGGTGAGAGCATTTGCTGCAGGATAAGGACCCGTTTGTAGTGTTTTTGCAGTGGATAAATTAATCTTCCGTCTCCAAAGTGAGTTGGAGACCACATGTGAAATGCTGAATGGAGTGCTAGCAATCTCATTGTGTGAGGACAGGACATTTTAGTGCCACAGCTCAGCCTGCCTGCAGTAGACTGAGCATACCAGCAAGGATTAGGACTTCAGTGCAACACTTGGCAGAATCACAGCTGGGCAGGGAAGACTCCCAACCAGGCAGCTGTTTGGTTCTCTCTTATATAAGACGTCTAGACCAGACAAGAAGTGAAGCCAACCCTGGCATGAGGCTATTGCTCCCAGCACAGATGGTCTCCAGCTTACAGCTTTCATATCTGAGCAAGGAGGGAATACAAGAAGGATGTTGGTAGCCCAGCCAGCTCTGCATCAGAGAAAAGTCTATGAACAGCTATAAAAATAATGGAAAAGAACAGTAACTGGTGAGATTTATTACAGCTAGGAAAGCATTTGATGTTTTGCACACATAAGGTGCAGCATTGCCAAGAAATATCTCCTCATGGTGAGCCCACAAGACTCAGGTGGTGCAAGAGGACACAGCATGGAGCTGTGGGCAAGGGGAAGGATGGTCCTGGGCAGGAGTGGCCCTGAAGAGTGCACACACTCAGGAATATTTCACCAAGCTTTCTTAATTCCTTGTGACTGTCCCAGCAGAAAATCAAGTGAATATAAGGAGAAAATATGTTCATAAAAGAGCCTGGTCTTGAAATAGTTCACATGGTGAATCAGACAGAAAGGACAGGTGTAGAGGCAACCAGAGCTGTCACCAGAGAGCAGCAGATCAAGGCTCATCCTCTTGGTTCATAAGGACATGGAGCATGGGGTGGCTGTCATCACCCCAAGCTGTGGGAAACCTGGAGGTGTGACACACAGCCAGGCCTTGCACACAGTAGCAGGATGTGACCCACTGGCAGCAGCACACCCAACCTCCCTTTGTCAGCACGTGGTGTCGCTCATTAGCAAATGCCAGATCTGGTCACGTACAAGTTCTCCATGTTACAACTTCCAGGCTTCTTGGAAGCATGTGGCACTGGTGCCTGTGATCCTGCCAGGAACCCACAGGAGTGCTGGGGCAGGTTTGTCCTCAGCTCCCCAGTCCCAGAGAGGAAGCTGTGCCCATAGCCAGGGCTGCCTGCAGCCAGCCTGTGAGCATGGGCCGTGCCAGGCGCTGTGCTCAGGGCTGTGTCTCCCTCTTCACGGGCAGAGTTGTGGCTCCAGGATGAGGTCTGTTTGCCTTGCCATGAGGCTGCAGAGAGGACTTGGACAGCCCAGGGGGTTTGGCCACCTCTGCACAGGACTGTTTGGCCTTGCTTCATGGCACAGCGGTGCTACTTTGGTCTCTCTAGTCCCGAAGATCTGGAGGACCTTCCTCAAATCCATCCCTTCAGGAAGAGCTGTCCTGCTCTTGGCACACAGCTTGTGAATTAAGCTATTTCTCAGGGCAGCCTGAAAAGGGATTCCTTGGCTGTCCTCTAGTATCCTGGTGGCCAGACCCCCTAACTGATAGGCAGGGTCCATGGAGATGCAGGTGGCTGCTCTGGTCTTCTGGGAAAGCCGTGGAAGGGTTATGTGTCACAGATCACAGAATGGTTCGGACTGGAAGGGACCTCAAAGCTCATCTCATCCCTGCTGTGGGCAGAGACACCTTCCACTAGCCCAGGTTGCTCCAAGATCCATCCAACCTGGCTTTGAACACTTCCAGGGATGGGGCAGCCGCAGCTGCTCTGGGTAACCAGTGCCAGTGCTTCAGGGAAGAATTCCTTCCTAACATCTAATCTAAATCTGTCAGTATGTAACTGTTCTGCCCTGTCCTATTACTGCCTGCCCCCTTTAAGTACTGGAAGGATGCAATGAGGTCTTCCCAGAGCCTTCTCTTCTCCAGCCTGGACAATATTTGGAGATGTCTGGAGCCTGGGTTTTAGGGTTAAGTCACCAGGAATGGCATCTTTCCTGAGTCCCTTCCTTTCTTGGCCACAGCAGATCTCAACATTGTGATTTATGGGCTCTAGAGGTGTCTCAAAAAGGGAAAAATAGCTGTGTTCTCTCAGTGTGACAAAGAAATTGGAGAGGCATGAGGGGGGGGTGCTGTGGAGGGACGGGTCACCTCTCAGGAATGTCCTGTGTGGAAATACTGGAGCAGCCTTAGCGTCACACATAGCCAGGGCCTCGTGTGAGCTCCTAGAGCTGCGGCTGACTTGGAGCCTCCCTCTGCTCTGAAAGTCCTTCTCTCCAGCTCCAGGTGGAGCTCCTGAGGTGGCCAGGAGCTGTGGTCCCCCTGGGCTCAATTCCCACTGCTGCTCCAGGTGCAGAGCACAGCACGATGAGACCCTGTGGGTCAGCATTCCCCATGTTTTATGAGGGGTGCGATCCTTTGGAGGAAGGAGGCGAGCCAGACCAGGGACATTTGGAGGTCTGGGCAGGCTGGAGGGGAAACTCTGCAGCCCAACAGTGCCAGCTGAGCAGGGCACAGCTCCGTGGGAAGCTCAGATCCCACAGAGTGTCTCTGCCTGTACTGGCAGCAGCAGCTGTGCAGCAGGTCAGGGACCATGTCCTCAGTCTGGGCACATGTGTTGGCATGGGCAGATCCATCTGTAAATGCCAGCATACAGCAGAGAAGGGAGGTTCCCACTCTTCCTCACGGGCTGGCAGGCCTGTGGTCACTGGAGATGCTGATACCGAAGCCCAGACCATTCCCAAGCACTTCAGTCTCCTGGGCCCACTGCCAGGGAGTAGCTGCAGCCTGGGGGGCTGTGTCCTCAGCAGATCCCAGCTCCACGACAGCCTCTGCCTCTGGCTGGGCTCCCTCTGCTCCTGGCACACACCATGTCCTGCCTGTACCTGCATCCTGGGCTATGGGATGCTGTGCAGCACCCTGGGCTCCCTCAGTGCTGGGGACTGACAAAGTTTCCCTCTCCCCTCCTTCCCGGGGGTACAGGCAAGGCGGATCCATGGGCAAGAGGTACCCAGGGAGGAGCAGGCAGTACCAGAGAGACTGGAGCAGGAGTGGATCCAGGCTCCCTTGATGGATGTGGTGCTGCAGGACAGACCCTGGCAGAGGAATCTGCACAGTCCCTGTTGCTGGCTCCTGTGTCAGGGCAGGGAATGGGACAGACTGTGCTCACTTCACAGGATCTCTGAGGGACTCTGCAGTTCAGGGGCCAAAGGTGAGTGGAGGGAAATGGATTTACTCAGCTGGGGTTTAACTCCTGCCAGCCAAGGCTGTGGCAGAGCTGGTGCTCAGTGCCCCCACAGCAGGAGGTGAACCGGACCAGTGTGGCATGGACTGGGAGGGCACTGACCTAGCACCTCAGCACCCAGCCCTTGGCCAGAGCACCTCAGCGGGCAGCAGAAGCGACAGACCAGAGCCTGGAGACAGATGGACAGACCTGCTGAAGAAATAAAACTAATATATATTTATACAAATCAGACCCATTCTCTTTGTATGTGCAGGTAGAGAGGCACAACAGAGGCCCAGCCCTCGAGATTGGCACCTGGGGCAAATTGCTTCTAGCTCATAGGGAAGGGGTGTGTGCATTCCACATCTGGGCCAGCCAGGTGTGTGAGCCCTCAGCAGCATTGCTCCTCTTCAGGCAGTGTGGTGCCCCAGAAGTGGCACCTTCCTTGTCACACAGCTGCTTTCCATCCCAGGTGATGCAGCACCCCCAGGGCAGGCAGGAGGCAGCCGGTGCCTGTGCCAGAGTGATGTGAGGAATCCATCACACCTGATCTGCCCTGGCTTCCAGCAGGAAGTGAGTCATGCCTAAGAAATGGGGACATGTTTTCAGGCATCAGTGCCCTGTCCTGAGGAAGTGGCACTGGTCCCGTGCAGGCAGATGGTCCATGTGGCTGGTCTGGCTGCAGCAGAGCTGACGTACTGTTTCCCTCCCACCTCTAGCTGTGCTGTGTGTCCCACCACTTCACAGACATCTTCTCATGCATCAGCCTGGCCACTCTGCCCTGCCCAGCCTCCATCCATACCCAGGGACCCACCTCTTCACCCATCTCTTGTGTTGCCCCATCTCTGTGGGGTGTGCCCATGCCCAGGTCCTGCCATCTCACCAAGGGGAGACAGCCCTACATGCACCCCAAGTCCTGCTGCTCTGGCCTGTATTCATGCCAGCCTCTGCACTAACCAAGCTTCATAGCATCCAGGGACTGGCTCTCTGGGGGGATCTTGGCACATCCTCACACCCAAGGGTGCAGTCCCCAGGAGGGAGAGGAGTAGGAGGTATGGAGAGCCCAAGGAAGTTGAAGGAGCTTCTCTCCTGCCTGGGATCTGGGCACCAGGGTCCTGTGCCATGGGGTGCCCTGGGAAGCAGGTCTGAGAATTCCAAAACACAGCCACCATGACGTCACCATTGATAATAGCATGGTGCTCTGTGGGAGCTGCCCTGGTGTCAGCACACAGGAGTGGTGGCATCAGACTACACAGCGCCCTATGATTGCTGCAAGCATGAGATCATCCCCTCACCTGTCCCGTGCCGACGTGCTGGGCAGCCAGCCACAGCCCTCCCAGGCCTGGAGCCAGAGGCCCTGGGCTCCCTGAGGGGTTTGTAGAGCTCTCCTTGCTCCACTTTCAAGGAATAAGGAGGTCTGCTCAGAGACTGTGCCTGGCTGTCTGTCTGGGGAGCCCTGGGGATGCTGTGTGGGTGCAGCAGGGCTGGGGGCTCTCCCTGAGGGGCTGTGAGACAGCAGAGCTGCAGGTAGGGCAGACCCCAGACCCCTGCATGGCAGTGCTGCAGCAGAAGTGATGATATCTCTGCTGAGGCTGGTGAAGGACTACTGTGTTGAGGGGCACAGTGCTTGGAGGGGTTGGCTTTAGCACAGTTGTTTGGGAAGGGGTTGTCATGCTCCAGCAGAACCAGATGCTGCTCAGGGCTGGAGAGTAGAGCTGCCAAGGAGCTGAGGGGAGCAGGAGGCTCTGGGATGGCACTGCAGCTGGAAATCTACACTGTCAAACAGGCCTGGAGCGAGACACCTGAACTAACAAAGCTCTCAACATGGAAAATGCTGGATCTTCTAGCACTTCCATCACATACCATCTTTCTAGCCTGGTCCTTCCCTGTCTCAGAGCATCCTGTGGTCCTGTTCTGTCCCACACACCTCTGCTGATAGCTGGGAACTCCCAGAGGAGCAGTGAACTGAATCCCAGTGACCTGCTCTGGGGAAGCCCCTCAGTCTCTGGGCTGCCAGCCAGAGCAGGGGGGCAACACCTCTCCCTCTGTCCTTGGAGCTGGAAGCAGGTGGCAGCTGCCTGCTTTGCAGAGCTCACAGCACCTCCGGGTGATGGCAGGAGCTTAGTATTCCCTCTCCAGGGAGCACTCCTGGACTTTGCCCAGAAACAAGATTGAGCTGCACTGAATCTGTCCTCTGCCCAGCAGGGCTGCAGCCCACCTGCAGATAGGGAGCTCGGGGTCTCCATGGGATCCTCTCAACAGCCCCACACCCGGGCTTGGTTGTCCTGGTATGGGATGGAAGGACAAGGACACCGCAAGCAGCTCCAGAGTGGGAGCGAGCACTGGGACCGTGTGGGGCAACACATCCCCAGGGAGCTCTCGCAGGTGGGGACGTCTGGGGGTGCCCGTTAATCCTGCGGGGAGTCAGGGAGCTGCACAAACAGCTCCCAGCGCGTGCAGAGACACCCCAGTGTGTGAACCCCCGGGCGGGAGGTGCTGACAGCTCTCTGCCCCGCAAACCGCGGGCGCGGGATGGAGCATTGCGGGCTGAGCCGGGACAGCGATACACCCACATCGGGAGTGCGACCCACGGCGGGCACCGGCACCGGCACCGGCACCGGC
>NW_008686582.1:1183-1828 GCF_000695815.1 Acanthisitta chloris | reverse complement strand
GCTACAGGAAAAGAAAGGGAGGATGGATTTGGGAACTAAAACATCATGCAAAGCACCCTAATGCAGTCTCTCTAGGCAGGATCCTTAAGGCATCTCCTGGGGAAACCAAAAAGGACAGGCAGAGAGGTCACAATCCCAAATGAGACCGAGGTAACCCAGATGCAGACAACAGACAGCAGCACAGCTAAAAGAAGCAAAGATACAGCAGCTGCCTTCAGCTGCAGATGCCTCAGGAAAGAAATCAGATTAAGCAGGATCCATCTCCTATTAGAGAACTGTATTTCTGCCTGTTGCCTTCCTTGTTGTTTCACTTATTCAACAGGACACTAAGAAATGGCTCAGCAGTGATGTAGGGAGGAAACAGCTCAAGAAAGGTAATGAGCTTTCCTAAGAAGTCCATGAACGACATAAAAACACAAAGGCATCCTGGGTGCAGAGTAATAGTGGCCCTTCAACCAATCCGCAACTAATTTCACATTTAAACTGTAGATTATCTCAACATAAAAGCCTTTTGTGAGCCTGAGATGGAGAACCAGCATCTGCATTTCTATGGCCACACGCTGGATGCTCAGCCACTGTTTCTGTCAGTACAGGTGGGCTTTGATGGGGAAGGAGAAGAAGCCCAAGGCTTTGAGGACACAGGTG
>NW_008686582.1:557-1006 GCF_000695815.1 Acanthisitta chloris | reverse complement strand
TGCTGGCCCATCCCCTGAGCCCTCCTGGCACAAGGACCTTCACAGTCATTCTGCTGTCAAGGATTGGGAGGTTGAAGCAGGACAGACTATGAGGGACACCAGAAAATACTGACTTTCTATTCCTTTGGTCCTCTTTGAGCTCATAACGGCAAAATGCTGCCCAAGGCACCAGAGGCCCAGAAGTTAACACCCTGAAGGCTGCTGTGGAGGAACACGAGGGACAGATGCTCTCATGTTCAAGGGCTCCATTATGGCAACACACAGATCCCTCATGCTGCATTCCAAGCCCAGGGCACACTCACCAAAGGAGACATCGCCAAAGTCACAGACAGGCACATTGAAATCCAAAGTCCTCCCAGTGACACAGCTGCTGCTAGGATGGACACAGAGGAGGCAATGGCTTGGTTAAAGGGAATTGCAAAGTGTTCAGCTGTCCTGGCAGCTCAGCT
>NW_008686582.1:0-511 GCF_000695815.1 Acanthisitta chloris | reverse complement strand
AGGCAGCCACGTGGACATGGCTCAGACTAGCTGGGACAAGCCCTCATGCTGCTGTGGTCCTGAGAAGGGAGCTTTGCCTCTCCTATCATCATCCCTCCTCCCCTTTGCTGGTTGAGGATTATCTTGGGCAATGGCACCAAGCCAGGGGATGATGCCTTAGCCCTTGTGCCAGTCCTTGCTGAAGACCTCCCTGTCTCCTGCATCAGCCCTTTTCTGCTGAGGAAAGGAGGTACCAGAGAGCTGCACAAGAGCTGGGAGGACAACTTGTCTCCATGCATCAGCATGAGAGAGGATGTGAGGCTGCTGCTGCCCGTCTGCGATGGATTATTAAGAGAGG
This sequence comes from Acanthisitta chloris, assembly GCF_000695815.1. Lineage (NCBI taxonomy): Eukaryota > Metazoa > Chordata > Aves > Passeriformes > Acanthisittidae > Acanthisitta > Acanthisitta chloris. The sequence continues at coordinate 174 of NW_008686582.1, read as the reverse complement.
ATTTTAAAAACACTGCTTGGAGTTATTGCATATTTTCTTTCATCTGATAGTTTCTTAGTCTTTGCTCAACCAGACATGTCAAGAAAGGATGTGTGATGTGCAGCAGCTCCACCTATTCTAAAGAGCTGCTGCTCTCTCACAACTGTTTGCAGCCATGGGGAAACCCTACCATTG
>NW_008686581.1:1455-2408 GCF_000695815.1 Acanthisitta chloris | reverse complement strand
GACTGTGTCAGCAGGAGCAGATATGCAATTGCTTCACTCCATGTGAAACTCCATCCTCTGCCAGCCACTGCCCCCAAACCAGCCTGAGGAGCTCAAAACCAGCCTGTGGAGCTCAAAACCAGTCTGTGGAGCCCAAACAAGCCTTTTTCGGGGGCCCCAAACCCGGCCCTGGGGCCCCAAACCCAGCCCGTGGAACTCAAACCCAGCCTGTGGAGCTCAAAACCAGCCTGTGGAGCCCAAAACCAGCCTGTAGGGCTGCAGGGTTGGCTCCTGCAGTCAGACTCAGGTAGGCTGGAGGAACCTGAACCTCCTCATACCTTTCCAGTCTGTAGCACATCACCCACATGCTGAGCTCATTCCCATACAGAAGAATTCATTGGGATTCCAAAACCCCATTGAAAACATGGCCAGACACTATCAATTCCCCTCATTACCTCCTTGTTTCCATGGGTTTGAAGGCAAGAGATAGGTAGGTTGGACTTGATGATTTCAGAGATCTTTTCTAACCTGACTGATTGTGATTCTATGACACCAATGCAGGTTTGGGGGAAGCCACACTCCAGGGCCTCTCCTGCTCAACTCAGAGCTTTTTAATTCTTCAGGAAATTCACTCTGATTTTAGCTTTCTCTTTTATTTTCTGGGTCAGTTCCCTGCACCTTTACTGGGAAAAAGCAGCTCCTGCTCACATGTTAGCTCTGCGTGTCATTGTCCCACTATACAGCCATTGTCATATTGTTATTGTTATATTGTCATTGCTTAAAATCACTGAAAACATGAAGGTTTTAGAGGAAATGCCTAATCTTGGGATTGTTAACTGAAAAGGACACCCAGCAGTATTTTATGGTGGTTATATTTATGCAGCCACCAGCCCTTTCTTCTCTGAGCTCTAAGCAGATAACATTTCACAGCCTTATCACAGCTGAGAGCATTGGTGGCTGCACAGATGCTGGTT
>NW_008686581.1:0-410 GCF_000695815.1 Acanthisitta chloris | reverse complement strand
AATGCTCTCAGGCCCAGGGTGGATTGTTGGGGTGTCTTGGGCAGGGTAGAAATTGGACTGATGATCCTTGTGGGTTGCTTCCAGCTCAGAGTTCTCTGTGTGAGGTAATGAGATGTGCAAACATTACCTGCAGACACCTCTGACGAGGCTCAGGGTCTGTGCTTCAAGGAAGATGTGAAGCAGTTGAAGAACACCCTGAGGACAGCAACAAGAATGATCAGAGGCCTGGAAAGACATTTTCCAAAGGAAGCTGGGAAGAGGTGGCATGTTCAGCTCTGAGAAAGGAAGGCACAGTATCGATCTGAGAGGATGTAAAGGATTGCTACAGAAAGGACAATGATGTGTTGGATGTGCCTGGGGTGGCTAAGGCAGGAGCAAATGAACTTGAGCTGCACAAGAAAGATTGGTGG